>NC_046162.1:15341939-15641939 GCF_011064425.1 Rattus rattus | reverse complement strand
TTTTTGTTGTTGTTGTTGTTTTTTTTTTTTTTCATAGTTCATTGTATTTTTCCTGAGCACTGTGGATAGTATGGGAAATGGAAATGCTGAGGGATGTTGAAAGCTTTGGATAGGGCTTGGAAAATCTGGAAGTTGAATTCAGGGCTGTTGTCTGACTGAGGGAGGTGGGGATTCCAAAGCAGGCAATGATCTCCCAGAGGAGGAGGTTGGAGACTGCCTGAGGTCCGTTATCAGTTATGGGGAATGCCTCCACCCACCCTGAGAAGGTGTTAACCAAGACCAGGAGGAACCTAATGTGTTTGACTGTAGGCATATGGGTAAAGTCAAGTTGCTGATTAGTTCTGGGAAGAAAGCCTCTGGTCTGGTGAGTGGGAAAAGGGGTGCTGTGGCAACTGGAGTTGAGGGTCTAACATCTGATGGATTTTTCAAGGGCAGGGATAGCCTTTAAGAGGTAGAAATCCCCAAGGGTGAGCTGCAGATAAGGCAAGGCCTGACTATTAAGATGGAGGAGCTGGCGTAGATAGGACAGAATTTGTCACGACTCAGGGAGTAATAGTGAGGATATGGGTTGTAGCACAAGGATGTCCTGCAGTGGAGGAGGTGCTAAGGGTCTCCAAGGGCCACAATTCTAGCTGCCTCATCAGCTAGGTTATTTCTTTTAGAGATGATGGAATCATTGTTCTGGTGGAAGGAGATAAGAGCTCTTTAGTAGGTCATGATTTGGTCTGAGTTGGTTTTTGATTCTCCTTTTGTTGTAAGTACCCCATACGCTTTCCCGATGGCAGCATGGGGCAGAAGGGTGGGAAAAATCATATTTGAATCTGTATAGATATCTAGGGATTGTCATTTTGCCAATTGGAAGCCACTGGTGGGAACTATTAGGTGAGCCTGTTGATAAGTGTTGTGAACAGAGAGGGCCTATGCCTCAGCCACCTTGATATCTGACACTATGGTGTGTCCTGCTTTTGGGGCCCTCATGTATAAAGGAACTTCAGTCTTGTACTAGGTGTGGATGGCTTCAGGTGACATGTCCTCCTGTACATGTAAAGAATGATCCAGTAGTTCCTTTAAGGCTTCAATGCAAGAATGAGATGGGGAGTGGTCTGTGTTTGGTCAAGGAAGATTTAAAATTATTGGAAACTAAATATGGCAGTGTCTACTAGTGCCATCTGGAAAGAGAGAACCTGGGAAGAAGTTAGAGTTCGTAAGTCTTTTATGTTTAGAGGTAGGACAGATTATGAGAGGCAGAGATAATGGTAAGTGACCCAAAAATTCGATTTTTGGATTTGCAAATGAGGAACTTGGCAGCTGCCAAAGCACAGAGCAGTGTGCCCATTTCTGGGTGGTAAGGTTTAACTTTTTTGGTATACCATGGTGAAAAGGAAGTTCTCATCGGTGGCCTAGGATGTAGAGGGCATATATTTTTCTCTTTTATAAAAGGAGAAGGGAGGGGTTAGATTTAGAAATTATAGGGCTTGAGTTAGAAGGGCCCGTTGGAGCTTCTGAAAGGGCTAGGTCATTAATGGGTGTGGGAAGGGTTTGTGTGAAGAGTAAGGGATATTTCATATTAGGGGGCAGGCAAATGGGGGGGAGGGAGATTTAATAAAAGGCAGCTATTCCTAAGAATGATAAAATTTCTTCTTTGGTAGAGGGGACTTTGAGGGACTGAATTAGATGTTTTCTATCCAAGATAATGTTTCTGTGGGCTGGGGTAATGGTTAGTCCCAATGAGATGCCCTGAGTGGTGGGCAACTGGACCTTATATGGTGAGATTCTGTGGTCCTAGGTGGACAAGAAATTTAGAAGAACATAGGTATCAATTTGGCTAATTCGAAGGGACAGACTTCAGAGGATAAGGTCATCTACATACTATAAGATTAGATTTAGAGAGAGACAAAGCAAATAGCCCAGAGGACAGGACTGGGCCAAAATAGGTGTGGGCTGTTGGTACCTCTGTTGGTAGGACAGTCCAGTGGGTAGAGAAGAGGGTATAGAGGTTAGTCCAGGTGAAAGCAAAAATATTTTGTGACTGGGTATCAAGGGGGGATAACGAAGATGTCCTTGGAGTCTAGTACTGAGAAATGAGACATCCCTGGGGAAATAGTGGAAAGGAGCATGTAAAGGTTAGCTATGACAGGGTAGAAGGGAACCATTGCAGGACTGATGAGCCAGAAATCTTGAAACATGTAGTAGGTAGATAGATAGGTCCTAAAATAGTTGGACTTTTTAACTACAAGTAAAGGAGTGTTAAGTGGAGGGATATGCAGGGTGAAGTAGTGCTTTTCTTAGGAGGTCAGAGATTATATAGGCTGAGGACCCCTGAGGCTCTGGACCAAGAGTGGTTACTCGATTGGGTAATGTACCAGGTCAGGTCTTGTAATTGGATGATAACAGGGGAATAATATTTGCATTAGGGAAGTTTTGTGTATCTCAGACTAGGGGGCCTACCAGAGCTGGCATAGGAAATGGTGTGTTAGAATGAGTATATTGGGTGACTAAGAGAAAGAGAAGGACTGCTGGCAAACTTGGGGTCAGGCAAATGGTGAGATCAAAGGAATAGAGGCCCCCACTTTGGCAAGTGGATCCCTTTTCAATGAAGAGAAAGGACTGGTTGGCACAACCAGGAAAGAATGGGTGAGAAGAGCACCCCGATAATGAAATCTAGTGGAGTGGTCTGGCAAGGTTGGTAAGGCTGCACCCCTACCTTGACAATAGGGAAACGAAGAAAGATGGGTCCCCAAAACTCTGTCAGGATTAAGTAAGTACCCCAAGTGTACAGAAGGAAGGAGATGTGTTGGGTTGCACTGTTGCTGTCTGTACAAATGCCAAATTCTGGTTGTCTCCAGACATGTGAATTCTCAAGCATTCCAGCCTTTGTTGTTAACTTTGCTCCCAAATTTAAAGCAATTGGTTAAATATACATAGCTATAGCCAAGTACTAAGGAGAATAGAGGTAGGTGAAGTTTTGAAAATCAGGCTGAGCATCATAGATAGGGGTCACCAGGAGAGGGAGGAGGAAAAAGAGGAAGAGGTGCAGGGAGAGGAGAAGGAGGATAGAGGAGAAGCAGTGAAAAGGAGATAGAAGACAGAGAGAACAGGAGGCCTCCATTAGATGTGATGGGACAGGAGCATGTAGCCTAGTGAAATGCCCCCGAGGACAGACTGATGAAGTGAAATAACTCAGGTAAGACTCAAGCAGCAAGTATTTTGGGAGCACAGCTGGGGAATTAACAGTCTAGTGTATAGAAAAATAGCTTAGGGGTAATTTGCCCAGTAATTATACAAAAGCTGATTTAAAAAATCCATAGGACTCTGTCTCAGTTATTGGGGGACTAGCTGTGTCATATTAATAGCTAATAGAGTCATTAAATAACATTTAAAAATATCATTTATAGAGATGAGTTGCCCTGATACCGCAATGACTACCTGAGGCTACATGTCAAAGATGACAGTGGTTGGGCCAAGAGACCAGGCACAAGAGGGTGATCTGGGTCTGATGTCTCCATGCCATGAGGAATATGGGGGCAGTCACCAGTCCAATGTCCCTCTTCATGGTACTTTTGGACATGGCCAGGGTGGCCTGTGTGGGTTATGGCAGGCCCAGGCCCAGTGAACTCTCCTGGCCATTTTGAAGCAGGAACTCAGTGGCTCTCGAGCCTTAGGAAGAAAGGGAGCCTGGAAAGTCACAAAAGCTGGTTGGATGACCTTGGTCAGCATTTGGTATTTCTATTTATGGACTTTCTTTTTTTAAATCTCTCCCTTGATATACCTTAAAGGCCAGCGCTAAGACTTTTGCCTGTGGGGTTAGTGGTCCTCTCTCCAAATAGTTAAGTTTGGCCTTAATATCAGGAAAACTCTGAAAAAAGAAATGGACCATGAAGAGTTGTTTATCCTCTGGGTTTTCAGGGTCTAGATTGGTATACTGTAAGAGGGCCTCTGTGAGGCATTCTAGGAATTGAGATGGGTTTTCATGTTTGTCCTGGATGACCTCTTGGAGTTTAATCATAGGTCACTAGTTTAAGGAAAGACTTACAGAGACGGGCCAGGAGACAAGTTGTAAACAAATCTTTGGCTAGAATGCCTCTTGTGTACTGTAGTCCCATGGGGATTCTAGTGGAGGTTGTGGGGGCGGGGTGTGCTGCCTCAGCCCTGGCCAGGCGTGTGCTGTGGTAGTTCAGTGGACTTCATGTATATGCACTCTAGTTTGCTTCCAAATTTGCCTGAACTCTTCAGGAAGTAGATTTTTCATTAGAATCTTATATATGCCATGAAAAGCGAGACTATAGGATTGAGTAATATAGTAGAACTCTTTCATGGTAATAAAGGAGTTAGAGGCATAAGACCACATTTTTTTTTTCTGTTTGAGGGAGTCCACTCAATGAAAGAGGGCATGTACTTTGACTATTCCATCCCCTCTGGCAACCTCCAGTAAAGGGAGAACTGGAACCAAGTTAGGCTAGGGGAGGGAAGGTAGAGGGGTCCCACTGTGTGGAGTGGGAGTGAGTAGCAGGGTGGGGGAGTAAGGGTGGGGGGGACTAAAGGCTGCTGAAAGGGTCTAACGGGGTGCCATAGTGGGGTGGTTAGAGCTACCTGTTGCTGGAGAGAGAGAAGAGACCTAAGGAGCTGGAGGAGGAGAAGCTGTGGGTAAAGATTGATAAGGTGTCTTGGGCAGGGGAGCTCATTAGCAGATTAGTGAGAGGAATGGAGCTGTACTCTTTTTCAGGCTTCATAGTAAGAAATAACTGAGTTGAGGAACAGGACGAACAGAGGGAAGGCTTGGAGCAGAGATAAGAGAAAGCCTGGATATAGGGAACCTCCCTTCATTCCCCTAGTTGCTGGCAGTAGTTGCAGAAGTCCCTAATAATGTCAGGATATAGGATGCCACTAGGCAGGCAGTTTGCTTGATTATCTAAGGGGTAATGAGGCCAGATTTGACTGCAAAGGCAGATCAGTTTGGAGGCCCGCAAGTTTGGTGCTAGGGAGAACAGTTGAAGATTCTCCAAGAGGCATCTCAAGGGGGAACCCAGAGGTATATATGATGATGATGCACTTCCTATGGATGAGGTAGACAGAGAACTCCAAGGTCTAAAGTCCACGACATCCAAATGACAAGGCACAAGCCGTAAGGCAGGTTGTTACCTCACTGTACTGGGGTCAGAGGCTTAGCCTGGCTAAGCCAAGGTGGTCACTTCATTTGATTCTTGGAAGCATTTATGCCCACCAAAGTGAACACATACCAGTTGCCACTGTTAGATGGGGTGCCCAGTGAATTGCAAAGTGAGTGTGTTGCAGAGATAAGAAATAGGGTCCCAGTATGGGTTAGTCCTCCCAGAGGGAAGCAAGAAAGCTCCAGGATACTCCACTGAGTCTCGGTGCAAGTGTTAAAGTTTCAAGGAAGGTGGGAGGAAGGGCATCTTGGTGGATTGGAATAAAGGAACACCATCACAAAGTCACATCTTGCAAGAGGCTTCACAGGAGAAGTTTATTGGGGGCTTATATAGAGGCAGCCTCTGAGTGAGGGTGGAAAGGACAAAGAGAGTAAGCTGTGAAGGCACTGTCTTTTTATAAAAGGGGTATATCACATGCACAAAGGGAGAATGCATGATTTGTGACAACAGTGGAAATGTGTGGCACTTTGGTAGCTGGCGATGACCCAGCTACTATCAGTGGCTTGCTGTATGTGGGCTTTGGGGTAGGACTTTCCAACACATGCCTTCTCCCTCATCTCAGTGATGTAAAGATTTCCCATTATGCCCTACCTGCAGCATCACTTTTAGGAAGCAAGGACTTTAACACATGGGTGGACATCCATGAACATAATAACTACAACAAGGCATATTTTTAACATGTATGTGAATCAGGGTCACCTGAGAAGGTGTATGTCCTGTGTATCCCCACTCAGTGTCTTGGTACTCCCTTCTGGGATTGTGAACAAGGGACATATGGCATCTGCTCTCACAAATGACATGTGAACATGTCTCACCTGTCTGTCCCATGTGTAAGAACTATGGTCATGAACTTGGACAATAACCTCCTGTGCTCATTCTTAGCTATGTTCTAGTTTCATCCTGTGACTATGACAAATACATGACCAGAAGCAACTTTAAGGGAAGAAAGGGTTTATTTCAGCTTTGTAGTTATAGTCTGTCAGAGAGGAAAGTCTGGGTGGGAATTAAAGCAGGAACTTGAAAGTAGGCCTGGTTTTTCTCTCTCATCTGAAGGTACTCACTGTCAAAGAAGTACATCAGGACGTAAGGAGGATAATGCTTGTTAGCTAACCCCCAAATAACTTATCCCCAACTAGCTTCCTTATCTACCCATGTCTACCTGCCCAGGGAATGGTGCTGCCCACAGGGGACTGGGCCCTCCTACAGTCATTAATGATCAAGATATGTACATAGGCCTATCTGATCTGGGCAGTCCCATAGTTGAGACTCCCTTTCCAGGAGAGTTTATGCTGTGTCAAGCTCACAGCTAACAAAGAGAAGGTCTATTACGAAAGAGGCAGATATTAAGAAGCATTTTTATGAGTAAAAAGACAATCTCAGGGAGTAACAAGCACAATGAGGAAACTCAGGTATCAGGTTCTGTAGGTGATGGGAGTCTCCTTTGCTCCATTGCTCCATTGCACTGTAATCAGATGCCCAATTCACTGTCCGGACAGCAGAGGTGGCAAGTGCATGCTTGGTGTCCAGAATTTTACTTACTTCCTCTACAGCCATTCAAAGCAGGTATCAACAACCAGTGTCAAGTTGCTTTTGGGGGGCATTTAGCAAAAGCAAATTTGAAGCAGTTTAGTGGACATAACAGAAGGGGGTTTTGGGGGCTATAGGGATAGAATCAGATGCCCTCCAATGTCCAGGGCAGTCACAGTGTACAAGACATTTGCACACAACCAAGCATAAACCTGCCTAGATGCCAGCAGATATGTGGCTGCTAGTGCGTATACACAAAAGAAGACTTAAGGTAGCTTTAGTGACATGGCCCACCTGTCCATCAGGGATAAGAGAGGCCGGAAGTGTGAAACCAAAAGGGTTGGCCACAGTGGTCGCTGACTAGCTATACAAAACAGAATGAAAATTAAGTGAGGTCTATTTTGAGAGCTGTCTTAAGGATTCTGGAGTCTGCACTTTGTGACAAACTAGAGTCATACAGAAGATGGATGCCGTGTCGAGATGGATGCTGTGGAGAAGCTCGGTTGCACGGGGAAGTTGGAATTTGTCGTTTCCTTGGATTTGTCACAATATCCTATTGTTAACACCTGCCAGCGTTGTCATCCTAAGCTGCCATGCTGTTTCCGAGATGAGCCACAACAGGTGTGCCAAATATCGGGCCATTAGCGAGTGGTAATTCGCAGGCATGAATATTTATCATCTTGTAAAGAGGCAACAAAAGCCGTGTGTCTACCTTTGAAAACATTGTGCGGCAATGTCCTCCAACCAAAATTGTTAGAGCTTCTCATTTATGCAAGGGGAAGAATGGCTCCTCTGTAATTTCCCATTAAGTCAATTTATTTTCTCAGCCGTCTCTCCATCATAACACAAGCCCGAAAAACTCTTGATTTTATTGAGCTGGTAAAGTCCCCTCACAGTGTATAGAGCTGACTGCACTGGGTATGCAAATACCCACTCTCCCACACCCCATGACACCGGTCTCATCTCCACAAGAAGCTCCAAGGAGATGGACAGACAGACATTGTCTTTATTTCCTCCGTAGTCTTCGTTTCCTCCTCTTCCCCTTTATTATCATTATGCTGTTTCCATATTTCCTTCTTCCACCTCTTTGTTCAAAAAAAAAAAATTCTGCACAAAAAAAAAATGAAGCAGAGAGGAGAAACCACAGAAACCATATGAAGACTTGCACACAGGCACCTTTTCAGATGAGGGCTCTAAAGTCCACTCATTAATTGTGAGCTTTGCTTTTTGTTCCCTTTCCTTTTGGTGTGGTAGAGGGAATGCAGAGCCATGCACAAGCGGAGAACATGCTCTGCTACGGAGATGAATTCCCATCCGGTCCCTGGATTTAAGTTTTAGGGGCCCTGTCTCTATGCAGCAGGCTCATTTGACATTCTCTAGTCCGGATTGGCCTTCACCATTCAGTTTTCCTGCTTCAGCCTTCTGAGTGCTGGGCTGGTAGGTATACAGATCCATGCCCTTGTGCCTTGTGACTGTGTGCTCTCCAAGAACTGAGTGTCTCTCTGTCTCTGTCTGTATGTCTGTCTCTGTCTCCCCTTCCCTCTCTCTCCTTCCCTTTCTCTTCTTACTCTCTTTCCCTCTTTATCCACATATGTGTATCTACACATATATGTGTGATGTATATATGTGTATGTGTGTAAGTACATACGATAGATGATACAGATAAAGAAGACGAACCATCCATTTGCCTTCATTACTGCTGTGTGAGAGCCCCTTAGCAGTTTGACTTGTCCCTTTTGTAGCATTTCACAGATAAACACACTCTTCTTATGACTATATATCATACATACATACATACATACATACATACATACATACATACATAAATGTAAGCCGTATACCAGATGTGTGAAATTAACAATCAACAATGATAATAATAGACGATTTCCCCTATTTTTAAGTATTGAAATATCTGAGGAAGCCATGATGGATTCTCAGTAAGTGTGGTTGGCCTTGTTCTGGGCCACTGTCACTAACAGCACTGTCCTGTGCTGGTGCTATGCTGCTCGCTCATGCCAGCAATTCCCTTGTGTTTCTGCCAATCATTCTTTTCTCTCAGTCCAAGGTCAAGGTTGAATTTTCCCTTTCTACATCTGGCCTCTACTGGTTTTATCTTTGGACTTAATTATATATAAATTTCAGTTAACCTAATATAAATTTATTTGAGTGTTGTAATGAACCCTTTACATGCATGTGTGCAGGCACACACACACACACACACACACACACACACATATACACGAGATACACACTGTGTGTATCATGCCACCACCACCACCACCACCACCACTGGTAGAGTGATCACTAGAGACTCAGGGAAGCATTTTACTTTAAAATCTTGCAAAAATCTTGTTTTCAGTCCGGAATAGCGAACATGTTGACTGAGCACAGAGCACAGTTTTCATAACCTTGAACTCAGATCCCCATCCCCTCCATTGGCTGAGTAATTAGAAGGATTCAATCTTACACACCATCTGGGTTTTACCTTTTTCTCCACTACTTACATTTCTCTGTTTCTAACACAGACTCCACGTGGATTCATCTCCACATTTTACATCCTGTTTATTTTGAAGCGTATCAGCTACAGGCGAGCTTGGCTGTTTGTAATCTTCTCCAAACTTCTAGTTTGCTGGTGGGTAGCTCAGTACCAGAGTTTGCCTGAGGACTAGCTTTGGTAGCAGGGAACAGCAGGGGTCTGGCACTTTTGTTCATCTGTAGCTCAAATTGCACTTTTGAAAATGGACAAATAAAGAAAGGAAGGAAGGAAGAAAGCCGGAGGCATGGTTCAGAAGTAGATGTCGGCTTAGCACAAGCTAGGTTCTAACTTAACCCCCACCACTGTTCGTTCCCGCCCTGACCCTCAAAGTAAAATAAACAAGATGTCCCTATAGGATCCTAAAACAAATAGAATGATTGGGGACAGGAAGAAAAGTAATCTGGGGGCAGGGACAAGTAGGTCTAGAACCTTCTGGGTAGCTTTCAACCCATTAACTAGCTACTTTGTAGGTGATGTCTGTCCAATCAAGTCACTTTTTTTTTTAACTTATAAACTTTCTTCTGAACCTTCAATTTTCTGAAACTTGACCCAACTTTGGCTTCTTCCATAAGACCTAATTAAGACACTCTGCGTCTGGAAGCACTCCACCATCCTTCTCACTCCACAGAGGCTTCCTCAGGAGTCTATGTCGGGACTCCTTCCTCGCTGTGTTGAATGACCTGTGGACAGGTCTGTCTCTCCATGGAGAGCTGAGAGCTCTTACCAGGTGGAGGCTCATTTAAGTTCAAACTTGCTTCTCTTGCATTGTGGGTAAGAGGGAGGGAAAGCCTAAGGGAGATGAAGAGCGAAGAGAAGGCAAAGTTAAATCTGAGTCCATCACTACCAAAATGGTTGGAAGCTAATTCCTGAATGAAAGGCAGAAGAACTCAGGCAGGCTCCACGCCAAGTTCATTTCTAAAGGCATGCGGGGTTGATGCTTCCCCTCATGGTTTGGGAGCTGCCAGCCCACCTGTACATCTGGGATAGCTACAGGCCTCCTTATATTCTCATTCTTCATGGGTGACATGACACTTCCCTGGCCAGGCTACTCCGTTCCGCATACTGCTTACACACAAGCATTCTGCCTCAGTGAGCCTTTAAAACTCTTATTATCTCAGATTACCAAAGTCACGCTGTGCCCCATCCAGCCATGATCGCAAACTGAGTTAATTGAAGGAAGAGGTCAGTCAGCTTTCCTGGACATCAATCAGTTAAAAGTTTGCTTGTTTAATGCAGAAAAAATTTGACCCTCCCCTGCTTTCTTGGCTGTCAGGTGATGCTAGGTTTCACGGAGCTGTTAAAAAAAAAATCTCAATGGATTCCACTGAGCTATTTCAGGTTGGTTTTGACAATCACTTAATTTCCTTGTTTTGCAGCTAGCAATGATCTTATTCTTCATTCAAGATTAGCCAGCCCCTGTTGTCATGGCAGGGTGGGGTGGGGGTGGGGGTTCTCCCACCTCAATGGCCTTCACTGTGCTTGAATGATCCCTTCAGGGCTGGGAAGATGGGTAATGCCTTCACTCTGAATGTGTGAGGATCTGAATTTGGAGTTCTGGCACCAGTGGAAAAGCCTGGCTTCATCATGAAACCCAGCCCTGAGGTGGGCAGGGGCAAGAGGAGCCCTGGAGCTTGCTGGCTTGCATTCTAATCAATCAGTGAGGTCTGGGCGTGGAGAGACCCTATCTCAGAAAATAAGGAGAAGCAATAGAGAAAGAGACCCAGTTCTTTTCTTCCTGTACCACATTTACACACACACACACACACACACACACACACACACACACGAGAGAGAGGTGGGGGTTCGTGTGCATGCATGTGTGCACATGCGTGCACACACTGTATACACTGTGCTCACAGACACGGCAATCAGCCAAGCAAGCAGATAAACAACTAATAAAGTAACGCACGCGCGCGCACACACACACACACACACACACACACACACACACACACACACACACACACACACACGCACAGAGCTGTCCTTCCCTTGTGTCGGGGAAGGATGGAGGCCTGGGGTTGTTTTGAAAGCCATGCTTGCTCCTGGTTTACTTTCATGTGTAGGCAGCACACTGTAGAAGAGAAGGGGCCGAGAGAAAAGCTGCATCATTCCAGCGGCACAGGGATGCGAGGCAGACTCCTCGCTCTTGCTCTCGAGCACTCTGCTGAAAATGGACCCTCAGCCCAATTACTCCCGTAGTCATCCTTTCTCTCTGCTAACACGCATGGCTGCGAAGGAGGGAAAAACAACAGAAAACGACAGCCTCTGGGGGTTAGGGTACAGAGAAGTTTTTTTTTTAATCCCCTTCTGCTTTATGCTCTTTCTTACTTTCAACATTTTCTGTGATGAACATGTATTCTTTTTACAACCAGAACACACAAATGCAAGAATTAGTGTTTCCAGATCAAGCAGGAACAGAGGGAAGACAGGCATTTGATGAGATGTTAAGCTGGGAAATTTTTCAACATGAAAAAGGTGGGGGAGGCACATCAGGATAAAAGAATGAGAGTGGAAATTAGCTTGTGGCTTGAAGGATGGCCCTTATTACACACAATGCCACTGACAGGCGCTGGGCAGCACATTCCTCCCCTAGTGTATAAGGGCTTGCTGAGCGGATGCTCCCACCGCGCGATGCTAATTATTTCAGGGATATTCGCTTGCAAAATTGACAGCCTTTGAACCAATAGCACGGCTCACACTAGAGAGATGATTCAGAGAGGGCAGAAAGGGGGAATTTTAGAGGGGGAGGGGTTGAGAGAGAAAGGGAGGAGAAAATGGAAAGAGGAAGGAGAGAAAAAAGGAGGAATAGAGACAGAAAGGACGGGAAAAGAAAGGCATGGGGGGAGGTGAGAGAGAGCCCGAGAAGGAGAAAGTGAGCAAGCTGGGCAAAAGGAAAGGAAGTGAGCTTGAAAGAGACAAAGAAAGGGAGCTGGGGATAGGGCGAGAGGTGGGGTGAGGCTGGGAAACTGAAGGAACCTTGTGTGCCACTGTGTGAGTGCTTTCCTATCCAAAAGGAAGCTGAGCAAGTAAATAAAAGCTAGACCTCCACCCAAGGGCACTGACACTGAACCCGGAAGACAGACAGCCGCAGGACCCCACGGTCCAAGGGCTTTATCTGGGATGGGACAATGTCTCTTCTCACCGTGAACTTGAGATTCCTTAATGGCTAATTGCAGAGCATAAGAAACTGTAATTTACACTGGGCTCTGGAAGTCAATCAGAGAAAAGGTGCCAGCAATCCGGCGGTGATAAATGAACACTGGGGTAAACAGGGTGGGCCAGAGGAGGGCCGGTGAGTGTGGGGACCGATGCCCAGGCGCACAGGTGTGGAGGCATGGCTTAGGCTGCAGCTGCTACGGTGAGACTTGAGGGCAGGCTGCAGATCCCTTTCCCTCTAGTGCTGGCCTCTGTGGCGAAAGGGTCTCGAGTCCTTTGTTGGCTGTAGATTTGATTTTTAAAAAGGAAATATCTGACAAACGGTACCGAATGTGAACAGCGTTGTTCATGAATACCCAAATGTTTTTTCATCTGAGGACCACACGATCTCATTCAGGGAAGTTGGACTTTTAAGATGGTTATGAATTTTGAATCAGAGTTTTGTTGTCAGGGGAATGCTTCTTAGAAGGAAGGAAATGTACTTTCTAACAAGATTTTCAGCAAACGTTGGCACATTCATTATGGCCACAGGCATGGAGGTGGCTCAAATATCTTTTGCATAATGTGGAAATAATATTCGCATTTGTGTTCATTCCAAGTCACCCAGAGCCACGGTGAAAGCCACCAGCACAGAAGAGAACATGGGTGCTTTTGATAACAAAATGTTGGTTGGGGGCAAATGTATGAATCTTACCAGTTATCACAAAGGACCTTCTCCATATATCCTTCAATATTTAGGATTATCTAGAGTAGGCAAGCTCTTTACCCAGTGAGCTATCCCAGGTAGGCCCCTCTAGCTCAGGGGTTTACAGTATAAGACGAGTCAGATATTATCTGTGCCTGACTCTCATACTAAGCAGCTGGATTTTTCTTCTGTGTCTCTCCCTTCAGTACTAAGTCTCCTCTGCGATGCATGGGAGATGTCCAACTCACATTCCGTACTGCCTGCTGAGGGCTGCAGAGAGTCTGACCATGAATCTCACTTTTCATGCTAGCTAGAACTGTGTTTGCTTGCCTTGGGTGTGGAAGAATAAGTGGGGCAGGGAAAGGGAAAAGAACGGAATGACAGGTGGCAGGGAGGCGGCCAGGGGACGCTGGTCTGTCTATGAATTCCAATATGATGTGAGAGGTCATCTGAGACCATGGGGGTTGGGGCAGACAGCAAGGTCAGGTAGGAGGCAAGACAGACAGTCAAAATTAGAACTCTGCTTAAGAGGATGAGGTGATGACTCTTCAGTAAACCCATCACTGGGGAGGCAGAGGCAGGAGGATGGCCTGTTCAGGTGAGCTTCATCTCCGCAGTAAGTTTGAGGCCATGAACACGATGCCCTGTTTTAAGAGACCTAAAACAGCCATGCTTAAGTATAAATGGCATGAAAACACATGGGGGACTGTTGGGTGGAGGAGGGGACAATGGAAACAGAGTTTGAGGAAGCTCATGGGGGTGGGGGGCGGTATAAATATGAACAAAACCCAGTGGTGTATATGTGTGAAAGTGTCATAATGAAATATGTTATTTTGTCTGCAAACTAAAAATATATCTACATGGAGATGGAGATGGAGACAGACAGACCAAGGCATAGGTATAGATGGGGAGGGAGGCCAAACACTGATCTTTATATTATACCTAGGACACCAAACCACAGAGAACGAGAATGAAATATGACCCTTGGTGTTAACAGCGCTGACCCTGAGAAACTGTGACACATCTTTTAAATGATACATGTCTGTGAGAGAGAGGTAGGGAAGGGAGGGAGAGGAGGCAGGTAGTTTTAAACATCCACCAGTCACAATGTAGCATCACCTAGAGAGAGAGTCTCAACTGAAGAGTTCTCTGGATGAGGTTGGCCGGTGGACATGTCTACGGGAGATGATCTTGATTGCTTGCTTTAACTGAAATAAGGTAAGAGAGATGCACCTGGAATGTGGGTGGCAACTTTGTGGGCTGTCCCCTGAATGGCATAAAACTGAAGGGAGTGACTAACCATAAGGTGCAGGAAGGTAATGTGGGTGCACGTGTTTCTCTCGGCTCTTGAAGCCCTGTGATGGGATCAGCTGTCCTGAGCTCCTGTTCGCTGGAACTCCCTGCGACTCTGGACTGTAACCTGGAATTATGAGCCAAATAAATGTTTCCCTCCCTTGTGTTCATTGAAGCAAGGGAAATGAAACTGTCACAGGTACATGGTCCTTGGAATCATTTCCAGTATGCCCCAAATTTATTTGAGACCTGTTATTTTTCTGCATCTTAGACCATATAGGAAAAAAATGAGAAAAAAATCATGCTGTGATACAATTATGACTCAGAAACTCCAAAAGCCACAGGCAAATGAAATGCCTCTTCTACATCTTACTAAATAATGTCCTTCAATGCACAAAGAACACCTATGTTTCTACGACGAGGACAATCGGCTGTGTGGTTTTTAATGTGTCATTGGGTAAAGTGTGATGATGGAGTGCCATTAGATGAGATAGGATGTTCTGTGTAGGGTTTGGGCTTTTGCATGAGCAAGGTAGATGTGGAATACATTTTCAAAAAGCAGAAAATGCAGTGGGAGGCTCAAGAACGATCCTCTTTAAATACCCCTGAAGGATTAGCCTGGCTACAGATGTTTCTCGTGGTTTGCTTGTTTGTTATTTTTACTACTTCTGTGAGAATTTTGTGCAATGGGTTTCGGTCATATTCATCCTCTCTTCCAACTTCCCCCAGATCCAACACACCCACTTCCCCACTATCTACCTTTGCGTTGCCCCCCAATATAAGTCCAATTTGTGATACCCATATATTCTTGAATTTGTAGCCTTCTACTGGAATGTGGTCAGCTTACCAGTGGTTACATTCCTAAAACTGACTCTTTCTCCCAGTAGCTATCAGTTGCCAATAGTTCCTCAGTCAGGAGCGGGACCTCCTGCACACCTCTCCTCTCCATGCTGGGATTTTTGTCTGATTCGAGCTTGCACATGACTTGTTCATGCTGTAATAGCTGCTGTGAGTGCTTGTGTGGATCAGCCTAGCTGTGTCTGGAAGACACTGTTCCTTGTAGTCATCAAACCCTCCAAATCCTATCCTTCTTTGCTGCAATGATCTCTGAGCCTCTGGAGAAGGGGGAGTTGTAGACATGTTCCGTTTAGGGCTGGGCATTTCACCATCTCTTACTCTTTGCACCTTGACCAGTTGTGGTCCCCTGTGCTAATCCCAATCTGCTATAAACAGAAGCTTCTCTGGTGAAGGTTGTGAGAGATACTAATCTATAGATATCACAGTAAGTCATTAGGAGTTAGTTCGATAATACATCAGTTCTCCTGGTTTAGCCAGGCTCCCGATTTCCCACGGTATGGGATCATAGCATCATCCCAGAAGTCCTTCTGTGGACTTCCTGGCACCAGCTTCCGTCTATCATTTTGCTCTTCTTGTTTTCTTCCTCTTGAAGAATTGGGTTTCTGTGTCTCTAATGCAGACAATTTGTTGATCACCACAGTGTGTACATATTACAGAATGTCTCTGCCAATACTGCAAGCTGGCACAGAAGCAATCCACTGTGGAATGACATGGAAACACAAAAACAATCGGAAAGTGACTTTTACATAAATCTTCTCAAGTTTAGTATTACCATATTACACCCCAGGAAGGGAGCATCTGATTGCCTTGATGAATGCACCTTCTCGTGTGGAGGCCCTCTTGGCAAGCATCTTCAGGATCTTAAGTATTTATCAATGAGTATTTCTTCATTATTATCTGCATCTTATATTTACATTATTTTGCTTGTCAGGAAGAAAGGTAGACTGCAGTCTAAGGAAAAGCTAGATGTACACTTGGGTAGGGAGAACTATGACAGGGGGGTTACTTTGGGTTCAAGGCTATCCTGAGCTCCATGATGAACTCTAAATTAGTCTGGGCTACAGTGTGAGACTGTATCAACAGGGACACGGCACAAAGCATGCTATGATGCTTACCTTTAATCATCAACATGACAAACCTACAATCACCTGGGAAGAGAATCTCAGTGGGTATTACTTCATTGTGAGTAACCTATGGGCATGCCTGAGTGGGCCTGTCTGCATTAAGTTGAAGATCCAGCCCCACAATGGGCAACCCCATTCTCTAGGCTGTGATTCCTGAACTGTACAAGAGTAGATAAATGTAGTTGAGTACATGCACACACAAAAAACATGCACACCACACCACACCACACCACACCACACCACACCACACCACACCACACCACACCACACCACACCACACCACACCACAGTCCTTTCTCTCTGTTTTTGCCTGAAGTGATGAGACTACCTGCTTCAGGCCAGTGAGATGGCTCAGTGCACAGAGACACTTGCCTCCAAGACTGTTACTATTGTTCAATCCCAACCACATGTTGGAAAGAGAGAACCAACTTTCACAAGTTGTTTTCTGGCTCCTATATGCACACCCATGGCATAGACATGGGCATGTGCACATAATGTACACTGAATTTTTAAAATACAATAAAACTTTTAAAATGTTATTTATAGTCTTTAAGTCGCTATTTTCTTATCGTTGACATTGGATACTTCTAACCCTCAGCAGGATTGTGGTAATGCTAGGAATGAATGCAAAGGAAGTAGTTAAGATCCTAGACAGCAACTTGAGAACTATAATCATTGTCAGCAACACCATCACCCAGATAGAGCTTGTGTCCAGAGTTCTATAACAGGAAGAATACCCATTAAGCAAAGTAAATTAAATAAATATTCACACATGTGCTTCCCCTGACAGAATCACTTTTCATTTTGTAGTGTATAGGATCTTCTGGTTTTGTGTCCTGTGGACAATCTGAAGTCTGAATTAATTCGACACGCAAATGAGGCTGTGATTACTTACTTTATCACAGGCTTATCAGCTTTATCAAATTACTGTGTAGGAAACAGTGGAGTCTTCCCTCAGGTGTGGTGTGGTGAAAGCCGCTTCTGTGGGTAGGCTGTCAGCACAGATTTGCTGGGGTTCGCATTCACAGCACACCTGTTCCATACAGCTCTCTGCATTGGAGAACTTGGTCCCCTCTCCATGTTCTGGCAGTGGCTGATGTTGGGGGATTAAGGGGCTTATTTAGTTATTAGCTGTGAAATGTCGTAGCTGCCTCTGGACTGCCAACTGCGATGGAGGTGGGACTTCAATTATCATCTAGCAATCTGCACATGTTTGATATGTCTTCAGAGAGAGTCCAAGTGAAAGCTAGGGGAAGAAGTTGATGAAGGGACAGAACCTTGGGATCCAACTACCACCCAGCATTGAGATCGTTTCCGAATTCCTGACAATGGGAGGGCACTCTCTGGTGACCACTAGCAGCCATTATAGGGTAATAACAATTGTTGAGAAACCATTTCTCATCTTGACTCAACATCTGTCTACAAAGTCTGCCTATAGTCCTTGATGTTTTCTTCAGAGTTTTTTTTTCATTAATTCTCAAAGACCATTTATATGTGAATTCCTGCTCAATTAATGTGTTTTGTTGCCTGTTGTATGCTAGGTAAGAGTATATAGAGCTAGGGGATCCAAAATCAGATATAATCTCTACTCTTCAGGGGCCCAGAATCTATTGAAAGAATTGGATTTGAACAAGATACCACAAAAAAAATGGAGAAAAGTGAAAATTGAGATTTATTCAGAGAAACTTAAGGAAGGAAGGAAGGATTCATTTTGGGTCATGGCTATGGGGCTATAGTGCGCAGTGTGCTCAGGTTACAATGGGCAGGAAGCAGAGCCATGACATGAAGAGTCCAGGGTAAGATATCCTTTAAAGGCATACTCCAGTGAACTGTCTTCCTCTGACCAGTCCTCAACTTCCACAGTTCCAGGCCCTACTCGCAGTCTATGAAAATGTTCAGCCATCAGTGGAATGTGGTGTAGAAGACAGCGTTCTAATAGAATCAGCACCTCTACAAGCCCCACCCAGAGGGGAAGCTCCATGCTTCTGTGCATCTCTTACTCCAGTCAAGTTGACAATCAAGACCAATCACACTTGAAGCTCTGCTTCACTTCCTGGATTTAACATCACAGATTGTTACATGGGCAGACAATAGGCCTTTCAAGCAAGAGTCAATACCCCATGCATTTCTTTCAAGAGATCCTGTTTGGTGGCTGCCTTGTCCCCAGTATTTTTCTCATTGAGTTAAAACCTGTCTGGCCATGGGGCCAGAAGTTCAGAGAGTTGGGGGAGAGTAGTATGGCACTTTGGTCCTAAAAGAGTTTCAAGTTGCAACTTTAACATGTTGCTACAAACTCAGTGCCTTAAAGGAAAATGAGTTCATTATCCCATGGCTCTGGAGATTAGAATCTGTAGGGAATGATCAGCGAATCACATCTAGAAGATCTAGGAAGAACTACTTTTGTACCTTTTGATCTTTCTATAGGGGTCAATATTACTTAGTTCTTCATCCGTAAAGCAACAACACAACCTCTGCTCCATCTCCCAGCTGTAATTATTGCATCTCTGAATTCCTTTAAGGATGTGTGTGATGAGTTAGACCCATTTGGATCATCTGAGGCAGTCTCCTCTCAACATCCTTAATTTTATTTGCAGGATTCCTTTGGCTATATAAGGTTCTAAGTTTCTGTATTTACAGGATCTTGGGGATACTGTTTGATTCTTTTTCTCCTTTCCTTTCTTCCTTTCTTTCTTTCTTTCTTTCTTTCTTTCTTTCTTTCTTTTTTTCTTTCTTTCTGTCTGTCTGTCTGTCTGTCTGTCTTTCATCTGTCTGTCTGTCTTCTGGGGATGTGTGGGAGGATATGATTTCTAGTATCCAGTCTTCAAAGGCCAAAGGATCCTATTGTCTAGTTATTCACTTACTTTTTTTTTTCCTCTTGGGCCTGCTAGTTCCTAACTCTTCCTTCAAATAGACCCACCCATAATTATTCTTCAGTGGCTATGACTGTCCTTGAGCGTTTAGCTACAGCCCCTGCCACAGCATCCATGCATTAACTCATTTAAGTTAATTAGTTAAAGTAGGTACCGTGTCTCTTATAGTGCCTAGCACATAAGAAGCAACTATTAAAATAGAATTGAGTCTATTCTTGCAGTCTATAAATATAGTTTTGAATCATGGTTCTGTCAGTTTGCTTGCGAGCTAACTCTGGGCTCGCACCATCTGTAAATTTGATAAACATGTCTCTCAGGTCATCCTTTCCATTGTTGATAAAAATAAATACCCAACAAGACCAAGCCTCTGACTTAGCCTTCTAATGGCCAGTTGGCTGCTATTGTTTTATGCATTTGAGAGAATGTTCACACGCATGTGATTTCAGAGCCTTTTCTTCCTACAATTTCTGACTGACAGCCTTTCATGTGCCAATGACTAAATTCTGCTGTGTTCAAGGCAACCCAGGAGGGTGGCTGGTGAGTAACGAATATGAGGTTCGCCTCCATGGAGCCAGTGAATTGAGCTGGAAGACCCACACGTGCATGGCACAGCTGCTCTGTTTATTAACACATTTGTGTACATTAATGAATCATCTGGAATTCTGAGCTCTGGACTGCATGCCTCATCTTTCCACAGGTATGTGAACATCACAGGACACACTTACAGCATTTCTCATCCCCGGAGCCTAGGACTTTCTGCTTCTCATGTTTCCTCTTGGGCCCATGTGACCTCCCTCTCCACATCCCTGTAAAGAGGGAGACTGCCTTCTAAGGCTGCTTTCAGGACATTGCTAGACAGTCCCTTGCATGGCAGACATCAGGCATCATGGTGAGCTTTTCATCCCGTATAACACATAGTCCAAGTATTTTTACAAATATCAGACTTTGCCCACCCCCAAGTATGTTGCCTTTCTCCCTGCCACCTATAATTGCATACCAATCATTTCATCTCATTCGGCAGTTATGATGTCTGCGAGAATTTCCAGTACCCAGTTATGATCTAGGAGTAGATTGTTAATTAGCATCACAGCAGGGGCTGCTTCCCGTGTGCCTGGTGGTGTCCCACAGTGGCTGTGTTTGTCCCCAAGTGTGCTGTTCTTCACATTCTGGCATTATGCACACTGATGAGGTCTGTGCCACACAGAGCACCACAATTTCCCCGCCATGAACTCCATTTCTCAGTTTCACTGTTTCCACTCTCTCCTTTGCTATTTCCAGGACACTCTTTTGAGGAGGGAGGGAGCATAGTAATCAGCACATTGGAAAAAGCTACCCTGTGCTCCCCCTCTTTTTCTACAAACTCCATGAGCAGCGCATGGCAGAGAAATCCCCTTGGAATCTGGCAAATGCATTGAGAAGAACAAGAAAACAGCCAAATTATTTAAATATTTTTTTTCCTTAAAATATAAATTTTGATCAATGGAGCCAGGGGATGGTGTATCTGCTTTAAGTAAGGCACTGGCCGTGGGGTTGCAGAAACTGACTTGAGTACAAGTAGCTATTTGGTAGCTAGAGACATGCTTCAGTTGGGAAACCATTTGCCATGGAAGCATGAAGACCTGAGTTCCAACTCTCGGAAGCTAGATCATAAAGCCAGACTGGTGGAACTGCAGTCCTTTGGCTCCTGTGGTGAGATAGGAGGTGGAGGCAGGAGAATCACCAAAAGCTCAAAGGCCAGCTGGCTTAAGTGTACAGGGCAACAAAGAACACAGGCCCCGTATAAAACAAGGTAGAAAGTGAGGAGTGACATGGAGGTTGGCCTCTGTCCTAGGCTCACATTTATATACACACACATATCACACATACACATATACACATGTACATATACACGCACATCCACATACACATAGGTACCCCACAAACATGCTACACAAATACACACAAACATATCACATATACCTACCACACACACTTATTATACACATAATGCATCCTCTGCATACATATGCACACATTGCACATCCACACATCCATTCATATACTACACACATACATCACTTGCATCATGTACCCAACAAAAATACACACATACATATAGCATACCAATATACCCATACCATACATACGTAGAAATATATCTATACATGCCTACACATATATACATATACATCGCATACCACACAAACACATATGAATACACACATCACATGTATAAATATCACACACACATACAACCCATACAACATATACACACATACAAAGAGATTACACATGCACTTCATACACATGTACAGATCTCACATTCATGCACATATATTACACATATCACATATTAATGCATACACATATAACTATAAAGACCTTACACATTCATATCACACACATACCATACACATGTAAATGCCTCACACATATATATATATACATCACACATATCACATATGCATCACACATACATATTATACTAACACATCAGAAGCACATACATCAGACACATACAAACATACCCAACATACACATCAATTGTACACACAGCATACACACATCACACACATACACACATCATCATACAAGCACATACAACATACACCATGCACAAGTAGATATCTGAATGGTAACATATGTCTTGAATCTCTCATGACATGATGTTCTGTTTTTAACAGGTTTCTTTCTTATGTGCTGTTTATACAACAGATGACCAGGAATGTGGAGAAGCTTACCTCCAAGATACAGTCAACCACTGTTCCTGTGATCAAAACCCAGGCCTTTGGTTATCTCATCTCTGTCACACACTTAGTATACTTTGAACTTTTGTGCTAGAAGCTTTCTCTCCTTTCATCATGTTGTTTCCCTTCAGGTTTGATCTTCGCCTCGTGAAGTTTATGTTGATATTTAAAACACTGGCATAGCAGCTTATTCAGGCAAGGGACACCACCCAATAGGTTGTACATTGCACAGGAATACCACGAAGGCCCAAAGCCAGCACAACTTCCTAGATACTGTAGTGTCCTAGTGTTTGCTGAAGGAATGAACACAGTCCAGCAGGGTGTAGGGAACAGATCTAGGTGAAGGGAAAGGTCACATTTGTTTAGGAAGTTCACAGACATGGTGACACTTAGACATGATGACAATATGCTGGGGCACTAGGAATATCCCTGCCTGTCAATGGGCATAATATCATACTTCAGTCCTGCAGGCCCAGAATCCGTGATGTCTATTTTTGAATCGCTATATATAGAGAGAAGAAACAGTCCCTTGGCATGGGAAGATACTCAGTATTTTTGGCTCTTTGGCTATTTTCAAGGCTCTTCATCTGGACTCAAAAACCAAATTAATAGGCGACCGATTCTCTCTGTCTCCTGCACAGCAGCTATTTTAAGAGGAGATCTATCACCCAAGGACGTCTGTGAACAGCAGGCTGTTGTCTCTCTTACAGCAGGGGCTGCCCTTGATGGCATCCTCCCTCACCAGCTCCACACATCCCTACTGACCTGCATTTCCAATAATATGGTTTATTAATTAAACTACATGTACTTTGGGCTCCTGTATACCTGTCTGCCTGTCTGTCTGCCTGTCTGCCTCCCCCGCCCCCCCGTGTGTGTGTGTGTGTGTGTGTGTGTGTGTGTGTGTGTGTATGTATGTATGTATGTGTGTATATGTGCGGTATATGTATGTGATAATATGTGTACATGTGCACACAGGTGTCTCTGAAGGCCAGAGATCAACATCACTTTTACCTCCATCATTCTTCACATTATTTTTTGAGACAAGGCTTCTCACTGTGTCAGAAACTCACTGTTTGGGCTAGATTGAGTAGTGAAGGCTGAGATCCTCCTGTCTGCCTCAGTAACACTGGGCATGCTCCAGCACCTTCAGCAGAGGGTCAAACGCAGGCCTTCATTTTTGCATGTCAAGGTCCTACTGACTGAACCATCTCTCAGATACTTCATTTCATAAAAATAGTAAGAAAAAAATCTCAGCACCGTACTCAGCACAGAACGTGTTTCTTTTTAAGTAGACTCGTTTGCAGCTTCAAAGGTCAAGTTGGGTCTTTTTCGTTTTGAGGCTTATTTTCCTTTAGTTTTAGGCAGGGTCTTATTCTGTAATCTAGGTTTGCTGGAAACCCACAGTCCTTGTAAGTAATGGAATTATAGTTCTGCTCCATCATGCATCCAAGTAGGACTATTTATTTATTTATTTATTTGCAACTTTGACCTGGCCAGTATGCCCAGCATTTAATTTAAAATTAAAAACATTTCGCTATCTATCAACATGCTTCAGCTCTCTTTGCTAAGTTCACGGGTTGTCAGTCTCTTGTAGCTACATGCCAATCATTGCTGAAAGAGGATGTGTAAGAGAAGTTAAGGGACAGGGAAGCTTCCAGTCTCCTAATCTTGCCACACACATCCAGAAAGTATGGCTAGGTGGTCCCTGGGCTATATGTTCCTAGGAGGAAATACCTGAATTTTGAGGACTTTTATTTACACAGGCATCTCATAAAAGTAGACACCCCACAGTGTTTGCTTTAGTAGACTCTATCTGGAAATGAATAAAAGACCCTACAATCTAATAATCAGTGATTATCCAACTGGGGTCATTAATAGATATTGTCACTTTGCTATGGGCACGATCTCTAGTTGATCCCCTACAAGGCTCCTTTGTTTCCATCCTGAAGATAATGAGTGAGGCTTAGGGAGTGTGATTTGCCTGGAGACCCCACTCGTCTGAGAGGTATGAATGCACTCTGCTTAGTGCTATCGCTTCAGTGTCATGCCCTATGGCTAAAATGCTACATGAAACAGACTGTCCATCCAGAGCAGAATGGACTTCCATGTTGTGTCAGATGTATAAGTCCTGTTTACATCTCTACATTCTCCAAGAAATTGGAGTAGAGCTTGGAATTGCTTGATCATGGGGTAGATCAATGGGCCTCTTGTCCATGTATTTTCTATGGATCTACTGAGCAGTGCCAACAGGGAGCTATTCAGCAGTAGTAAGGGATTTGACTTAGATGCATACAGTGGTTTGAAATGTGCAAGATTCCATTCCAGACGTAGGTATCCAAAATATGTCTGTTTACTTCTGTACCTTGCTATCTTGGCATCATGCACAGCAACTGCTGGTTTATTGAATGGCTGATTTTTAGTTATGTATATGTGTATGTGTCCATATGTAAATTCAGGTTCCCTGAAAGCCAAAAGATGGTGAAAGATCCCCTAGAACTGGAGTTACGGGAAGTTGAGAGCAGTGTGAAGTAGGAGTTGGAAATGAAACTATGATCCTCCTGAAGATTAGTATATGCTCTTAATCACTAACCCATCTCTTCAGATGGAGCAATTGATAGTGTAAATATTTGCCAACTTTTGCAGCTGTTTCTGTGGCCTCCAGTTCTGCATGATTAGAATACATTGGGCTTCAAAGGCTTTGAGAAGCGTCCTGGGACCTGGTACCAGATAAAAATGAACTCATCCCATTAGTGTTTTGTGAGACAACTGTGTTGTGGAAATGCACACACTCAAGGACAGCAGGTTCTACTCACATCTACTGCTGCTCTCTTGCAGACTCAAGTATCTGATGGACAGCTGCAGACCTCCAATGTGTACTCAACTACCTAAGGCCCAGGGCACATAGACACCCCTAGGGTATTACTGAAAGATGCTAATGAAAGCCGCTCTGTGGAAGGTGTGATCAAACACCATCCACCCACATTAATGCAGATGGTCAGGACAGCCAACCTCTTCTTCCCCAGGAGCCTGACAGGCATGATTAACACACAGTGAGCTTGGCAGAGATCACTTTGGCTCTTACATTGGGCTGTGCCTCTCCTTAGGGCCAGATGAGAAGTCTGAGCCCATGACGGGATAGCAGAAGGGAGGAAGCTGTCCACTGCTCCCATTTAACTCTGCATTTATACCTCTGGAGCTGGCAGACCATCTAACCTTCACTTTGGGGAAAAAGGAACGTGTTGCCTGGAGTTCAAGGCAATATACTGTCTCTGATTCCTTGACAAATTGTTTTCCCAAACCACTATTTTCTCCTGTGTGTGGCTCAGAACTTCTTTTAGTTGCTAAGCAACACACAAGTAGCTCTAGACCACAGCATCTTTCAGAGGGGTAGATGTATTATGTGGGGTACTTTCATAGCCTGGCGTTACTCTGGCAGATCCCCTTTCAGAGCTCTAGATTTCCATAATGGAAAACACATCAGCATGGACCAAGATGAAGGACCTGACCCAGGGGCAGCTTAAGTCTTGTGTAGATGGCTGGACCCATCAAATTTTCTCTGAAACAATTTCAAAGAAAAAGTCAGAGCAAGGCGCTGCGGAGATGCTCCCTTTACAAAGTACTTGCTGCATGAGCTTGTGAATCAGCAATCAGGTTCCCAGCATCTATGTAAATGTTGGGTGGGTGTGGCAGCCTATCTATTATCCCAGAACTTGGGAAGGAGAAGGCCGAGAGTCTGTATAGCAAGCTGAATAGTTATACTAGCCAAATTAAGGAACTCTGGGGTCCAGTGAGAGAGCCTGTTTCAATATATTAAGTAGAAAGTGATTAGGGAAGACATCATATACTAACCTCTCTTTTCCACATGCATACATACACATCTATTTGCATGCATATCACACACTTATTCACATACATACACAAACATGTGCACACATAAGCAAATATTATACACATACACATGTGCATGGAAAACACAGAAATAAGGAAAGAGTCTGAGATACTCAAGATGGTCTTCAACTAGAATGCCATAAACTAGAACTTGGAAAGTCTTTCCTACATACATGCATGTTGATGACTGTACACACAAAGGTGGTCCACCATATGAACTAGGAGGCTGGGGATGAGAGGCAGCCGACAGGAAGGATGGAGAAAGGACAAGTAGAGGAGATGGTATATATCATACCTCTGTAAGATTGCTTGCTTTAACCAAGTCAGACTTTTTCATCCAGTCTACAGCTTGAGGGAGTGGGAGGAGGGAAGAAAATCCTTCAGGGAGTGTTTGCTTTCAACCAGGTGATGAAGAAGCTGTCTCTGGTAGGCTGGGTTTTGGCAATATCCTTGGGATAACAATTTCTGGTATCAGTCACTTTCTAAAACCTGGCTCTTTGAAAGTAGTTTTTGTTCTGGTCTTGGCATGCAGACTGAAAATTGTGTGAGAGAGAGGTTAGTAAGGAGTTAGAATTGGTAAGGCTAAGGGTCTGCTGGAATCATGGAGACTGGTCATGAGCTGAAGAATTGCATAGATAGAAGGTGATGGTCCAAGAATGAGATGTCTGAGAGCTCAGGGAAGGTGCAGAGGTCTTCCTGGGTGAGCTCAGAAGTAATGAGGCAAAGATGGGAAATACTGAAACGTTGAATCCATCACCTTAGAATGAAGACGATAGTCAAGGTAGAGGGGAGAGCCACAAGCAAAGAGCTGATGTCAGGAAGTAGATGGAATGGGATGTGTGCTAGAGGTGGAACCCATAGGCAGACATAAAGATTAATAAAATCTGATTCTACTTCGAGGATATTGTGATGACTATTCTTGGTTGTCAACTTGACCACATCTGCAATTAACTAAAACCCAAACATCTGGGTACATCTGTGAAGGATCCTTTCTTATTTAAATCATTTGAGGTAGGAAAACCCACTTTTAATTCAAATCTTTTGAGATGGAACCTTTAGTCTGGGCCACACCTGCCGGTAGCAACCTGGATAAAGGGAATGGAAGGAGGAAGCTTTTGCTCTTTGTCTGCTTCATCTTTCTGATGAGTCCATTCTTCCACTGGCCTAATACCAATTTCCTTGGGATTCTGATGTATCCTGAAGAGCTGAGACACCCAGCCTTGAAAAACTGCTAGAATCCTGGACCTTCTATTGATAGACAGCCATTGGTGGACTAGCTGGACCACATCCCTGGGGCCTAAAAGGAATCACGATTCCTAAGCGTCAGGGGCTCTGTCTGGCCCTTGTGTGTGCTGGTTTTATGAGAGTCTAGGTCTCTCCTTAACATTACACTTTTTCTTATCTCTGCTGTTTTCTTCACAAAGCATAAATACAATCTACCTTTATGTTTCATAACGCTAGTGCTTCGAAAAAATGGGGAGAGATAGGAGTCTCTTTTTGAGTCCCAGGTCCAGGAAAGGGGATCTTCGTTCTCCTGATTGCTTCCTTCAGGTGACCTCATAACTGATGGCTGCTGCAAGGAATGGTGGTTACTGCTTTGATGACTCTGTTGGTGGCATAAAGTCCTACAAAATCTTAGGTATGCCAGTTCCATGTGTTCATGAGAGGGTGAAGGAGGGAGAGAGGGAGGGAGAGAAAGAGATAGGTGGGGGGGCAAGAGGGAAACTGAGAAGGGAATGGGGATGGGGAAAGGGAGACAAGAGGAGGCCAGAGACTTGTTTTGTTGTTTAGTTTGACAGGGTCTTTCATTGAACCTGGAGTTTAGTAATTCTGGTATACTGCCTGCCCAGTAAGCTCTAGGACTCCCACTATCTCTCTTTTCCATCAACAACGAGATAAGAGATGTTTGTTGCTAGCCCCAGCTCCTTTTGATCTGAGTTCTGGAGAACTAACTCTAGTCATCATGTTTGTGTAGCAAAGCACTTTAATAACCAAGCCACTTCCAAAGCCTCAAAGAACATTTCTAAGTATTAACAAGGAAATCACAGGTTTGGTTTTTAAGCCAGTGTGGCTCCAGGTTAATATTTACCGAGTTTCCCTTGGTGGGCGCCAAGTCATAGAAATGGGTACCAGTGCCCACCCTGAGATATCTAGTGAGAACTGTAGGAAGACAGAATCTGATTTAGAGTACTCTCAGTCTGTCCATTTAGTGCTTAAAGTGGGAGGCATTCAGGAGAGGTATGCTTGAGTGACTGTTTAAACAGGGCATTTCTCTTTTGCAAAAAAAAGCCCCTTTAGCAAACTTCTCCTTGGGTTTGCAAATGTCACCAAAAAGCCTTTAGGATGTTGTCAGCTCTTTTCTTTTCTATTTATTATTTCTAAGAGTTGATTTATTTCCATAATGTGCTATCAGTACTTCATTTTTTTCACCCCATATATTCCAGCTAACTTTGTATGTTGATATGCATTAAGCAAGAGAGCTCGGATCCATCTTTTATATGGATTCTTGAACTTTAGGCTCTGATTTTAAAATAGACATTCCCGTGTTAGCAAGATGCCTCAGTGGGCAAAGGTACCTGCTCATAAGTATAAGAACTTTGAAGGATAAACTCTACAAAGTTGTCCTCTGACCCTCACAGATGTAAGATAGCACATGTCCCCCTCCATATCCCCCACAATACATGTAATACACATACAATATTACTTGACAGTTTTAGAAAAATGTTTAGTTTTGAATCCTGCCATGGGATTATGATTCTGACATGGGATCCATGTATCTGAGTTGGGAGGAAGAGGCTGACATTTCTTCAAGATATGCTCTAGGAAAAAAAAATGTGTTTTTGTTTTATAAGGAGGGACTGAGTTAACTAGTTCTTGGTCCTTGGGTCCTTGATTCTGTGAGAAGTTCTTGTTGGACTTCATGCAGCCTTGATTGGGCCACTGTAGCCATTCCATCCTTAGAAGGAAGCAGATACTCATTTCCATCATGTACTGACCAAGTAAAACATGAACAATTTCCCTTCTCTCTTTGTCCATCCTGAGGACTCCCCATCTTCCTTTTCATCTTTCCTCTCCTCTGTGCCACCATAAGCAATGCAAAATTAAAGGGGCCAAAAACCGCTTCTTCTTTTACACACAGATTTTTTTCTACCATGGCTCTCCTAGCCCCCATCTCGGTCAAACCTTGCTGGGGAGTGAATGCATTGTTTTGATTTTTCACTGTGAAGCATTTATCCCCAGCCACACTCTAGTACACAAGGACCTTGCTGAGTATCTCTCAAGGATGCGAGCAGGAGACTTAACAATGCTCAAACACACCCAGTGTACTCTAACTTCTCTCTCACTGGTGAACGATGTCCTTACCAGCTCGTAGCTGAGAGCTACTAAAATGTACTTCTTATCAAGGACACAGCAGTTTTAATCAGTGGTTTGTGACACTGGAAGGACAGGGGGGAAGTTCTTTCATTTCTGAGTCATAGCTTAGTATATTTATCCATCTTCTCAAACACTTATTCATCCACATGCCCCTACCCATCTATCAATTAACCCTTGCATCTACCCATATACTCTCTACCCATCTCCTTATCCGTTGCTTATACATTCATCCATCTGACCTTCCATCTATTCATTCATCATCCATTCATCATCCATCCATTCATCCTTCCCTCCCTCCCTCCATCCATCTATCCACCTTTCCATCAACCTATCTACCAATTTACCTGTTCATCAAGTGACAGTTAATGAATGCCTATCCATGTTGCAGATTCAACCTCCAGGTATAATTTAAGCATCACTAGTCTTCAAGAGGGTTTCTGCGTCATGGTAGGGATGTTTGCATAAACAAGCAATGTGCACTGGGGTGGTTTAAGCAGAGCCCCAGAGAACTTTATACTATATCGGATGAGATACAGAGGGCCTTCCTCATTCCCTGCTCACTCTGAAGCTTCCATAACAGTGCAGACCCCACTTAAAACTAGCTCCTATTTGCCCCCAAGTTACCTCATTCAAAATGATTATTTCCCATTCTGTCCATTTGCCTACAAATTTAATAATTTCATTTGTCTTTACAGATGAATAATATTTCATTGTCTGTCCTGGACCACATTTTCATTATTCACTCATCTTATGATAGACGTTTACACCCTTCCATTTCCTGACTATTGTGACTACAGCAGAATGGATATGGATATGCAGGAACTGCTGTAGTAAGATATAAAGTCCTTTGGGAATGTGCCCAAGAATGGTATAGCTGGATCATATGGTAGATGTATTTCTAGCTTGCAGAGAAACCTCCACACTGATTTCCATAGTGTCTGCACCAGTTTGCACTCCTACCAGCAGTTGACCAAGTGTTTCCTTTCCCCATATTCATGTCAACATTTGTTGTCATTTATTTTTTTTTTAATCTTAGCAGGTCTGACTGCTGTAAGATGAAATCTCAAATTAGCATCAACTTACATTTCTATGAGGGCTAAGATTATTGGACATTAAATTTTCTCAGTCACTTTTACTTATTTATTTTTTGAGAATCCCGTTTAATTCTCTGCCCCATTTTTAATTGAATTGTTTGTTTTCTTAGTGTTTTCTTCTTTTGTTTTTCTCAGTTCTTTGTATATTGTATATATTAACCTCCTGTCAGATGTTTAGCTGGTAGACTTGCTCTGTAGATCGCCGTGACACTGGAAGGATGTCTTTTATATCAAACCCTCCCTCAAGGCTTGGGAATCACTCCAGAAGAGGAGGCAGAAGGACTATATGAACCAGTGGGAGGGGGTAGATCTCTCCATGGAAATTTGAACTTTGTAGGGCCCTTGTGCACAGGACCTCACAGGTGCTGTGACAACATGAAGACTTGCCTATGATCGAATGAGCCAGAGTCATAGGGCAGTGGAGGGGCTCATGAAGTTCCACTCTTCCCTTAGAAGCAATTGACAGTTGGTGGCTTCTGAGGGAGGGAGAGTAAGTATTTTTCAGGATACAACCTCTGAAAAGCTACTCATGTTCCCACAGATGGTCCAACATCCAGTGTGCATGCAGGGAGCACTAAGTGGAACCAATGGGTTTAGCAACAAGAGGCAAAAGAGAGAACATGAAGCTGAAAGGGGAAATGATGAGTGAGACAAGGGGAAAATTGGAGGAGGAGAGGGAGCTGGGTAAGATGGGATCGAAGCACATGCATCTTTGAAGGAATTGCTCAGTAAGAATCAATAAGTAAACCCGGGTTCTTGCTCCCTGCCTAGGTCAGCTCCCTTCAGTGCGTGGTCAACTCCTCAAGAGTCCCACCCGCTCTCTCTAGACCCGCCCAGTGCCTGGCCCATTGCAGTCAGGGGGAAGAGGGTGGCTCTCACAATCACTGTCCTGGGAAGAAGGAACACTAATAAAGAACATAGAGGTAGACGTTACAGTATAGAGACTGGAAGGAAGGTGCAGGGCTGGCCGGTCAAATGCTGTTCTTACAAGTGGGATGTTAAAAGTGAAGAGCCATGTGTTGTGCCTCAGCACAACAGCCTCATTTCTGCTCTGGCTGCCCCCTACCCCCAGGCCATGTGCGGAATCACTCACGGTGCATAGAGAAGGAAGGGAATGCTGAATGACCTCCTAGGCTGGGGTGACAGAAGCCAGGAGGAACATCTCAAGTGTATAAGAAGGAGGCTGTGGAAGAAAGAGATGATGAGTTCTGTATGGGGTTCTCTCTTCTTTCAGGGGTCTGCAGGGTCTCTGAGGAGAAGCTGTCAGCTGAAAACTTGGGATATGGGGGCGCCATAGCTGTGTGAAGCTGTGCTTTCGATACGAAGAATGTGGCCATGGCTTCACCATTGTGATTCTCAAAGGCCCCTGGAACTGTAGAAGTAGAGACGTGGGGACTGGGGATGTAGCTCAGTTGTAACCTAACAGCAAAACCGACATGCTAAAAGATTAGACAACAAAATGTAGAGACCAGGGAGGCCCATGGCACGAACAGGACTCCAGTGTCAGTTTGCGTTTAGTCAATGTAATATTTAGTCAGCGTCCTACCTCTGAGTCCTTGGACATAACCTTTATAGAGTGGAACATCCTGGTATCAAAGAGAGAATCTTAGAGAGAAGTGACTGTTTGAAAAAAAAATTGAGTAGTTTCTACACCATTTGTCAAGAGTTTAAACATTCCCAATTTGGTGCTGGAGAGGTATACTAGGTATCCTCAGATACTAGGAGTGCACAGCACTCTGGAGCAGGCCAAGTGTGATTTCCAGCATTCACATGGGGCAGCTCAAGATGAGCTGCAGTTAGCTCCAGTGGCAGGGGATCCAGTCCCTTCTTATAGCTTCTGCACATACACACACACACACACACACACACACACACACACACACACACACACACACACACAGAGACAGAGACAGAGAGAGAGACAGAGAGACAGAGAGAGACAGAGAGAAAGAGAGAGACTTATTATTTTTTTTTGCAATTTTGTTCCAATCATTGCATTATTTGTTTTTTTAAAAAAGATACACTCCAAATTAAAAAATAATATTCTTGTGTAAGAGATGCCTCACTGTGGAGAGGACCAGGCTTTGCAACACTGTTTTTAAGAACTACCAGCCTCTGCCTTCTCTCTTTCATGAAGGAACAGAGCTGGGTGGACCTCCTAGCTAACTGCTTCAGCTTATCAGGCCTCAGTTTCCTTGTCTGGAAAGTGGGTGAAAACATCCAATATCTTGGCTTACTATTGTAGTCAATTATGTCTACTAGGGAGTGGAATGGATTTCTGCCACCATCTTTTGTATGGGCAGCCAGGTATAGTCTTCACCTGGTACCATTCTAAATCATTCTATATTCTCAATTCCTCCAATGCACTAAGGGGCAAAACTAAACCAAAGAGGCAGATGCAGTAGGTTTGCAGTCACAGAAGCTGTCCTCCCTTTGTGACACAGAACGTTCCAGAAAGAAGCTTAACTGGGGATAAAAGAGCTTGTATTTCCCCAACCATTGCCAAACAGGAAGTCCAGAGCACCACTGACATGTGTACTCCTCTATGCGAGGTTTGGTAGTTTCCTCTCATAAGGGCTCCCACACAGTCCTATGTGATCCCCCACCCCAACAACACATCTCTGCCCTTTGTCACGTTAATTAAATCAAGTCCAGGAAAACAGAAATCGCAAGCTACATTCTTTTCTCCAAGAGGAAAACTTTGAAAAGCGCCTGGTGCACCAGATTGCAGACTGTTAAAATCCATTCATTAAAAGTTCATGGTCGGTTGGACTCCCTTTCCTTCAAGCATCGTGCTACGTTACGTTTTCCCGTCTATGTTTATGTGACAGATTGTCTAACAGATTTCTAGTACAGTATGGTTGCGTGGTCTGCCAGGAAGGCCTCGTTTGGAGCCCATGGCCGTGAGGGAAGTGGATTTAGAAATGTCAGCTTGCTATCTACTGGATAATTTAGTAATAATGGCCTAACAGATCCCTCAAGACAAACAATTAGGTACCTGTTTCAAGTTAATTGGACTGTGTAGAAATGGGAGCTCTATGGACGATATGTTATGAAAATTTGGTGGGCGTTGAATGGACCGACAGAACATTCTGAATGCTAGCAATGACGTTCAATCATTTTAACGGGTTAGCTCTTGCTGCCAGGGTGGTTGGCCACGCTTATCTCTCAGTGCACAATTGCCCATTTTAGACCCTGTGCTAATTCTGTATACAGCTATACGAATAGGCATGCATATTGTATATCTCTGTTGCGCAGGAAGAAGTCACATATTTATTTATACTAAAAGTTTGCTGATAATGAGTGTTTAAAAAGAGAGAAAATTCATAATCCAGATTTTTGAAATCAGCCTCTCTGCTCCCCTCAATGCCGCTGAAGAGTTATGGGAAGGCTTTTATTTTTAGCACTCAGTAAATTAAACCTTGTATTCATCATCCTGAAAGACGACGGTAAAGGAGGAGCATCCGTTCTTTTTAATTTAAGGCAAGGAAAGGCAGCCATCCCATCAGTCAGCATAAACCTGGGTGTGGAGACTTGCTTAGACGAGTGCAACACAGGGCTGCTACCAGTCACAGACTGACTGCTTGTCTATGTCAAAAATAACAGGAAAATTCTCAGAAGAATAAACATTTTTCCTGTCTTCTTCTGTCTCCCTCCCTGCCCCTTCCTCAGTACTAAAAACTTTTAATGGTAGTTTTAATATTATGTTGTTGTAGAACTCTGTCCCTCTCTGTCTCATCAGTGTGTCTGTCTCTGTCTCTCTCTCTATCTCTTGCACGCATTTGTGCACACGAGTGCATACATGTGCACACACGCATGTGCACGTCACACACACACACACACACACACACACACACACACACACAGGAACTTGTCTATGCCAAAGGGCTTGCCCATGTGGGCCTCTGGAGGCCAGTTTTTGACATTAAGTAACTTCCTTAATTGTTCTCAACTTGTAGACCAGAGAGGCCAGACGTCAACCTCAGATGCCATCTCCCTTTTTTAAATTGTTTAATTTATTTAGATTTTATTTTATTTTATGAGACAGGGTTTCTCTTTGGCCTGGAGCTTCCCAAGTAGTCTTGGCTGGTTGGTCAATGAGTCCAAGGCATCTGCCTGTCTCCACAGTGCAGAACTGAAACGCCAAGTCTGCATCGTAACATCCGGCTTCTGTATGTGGATTCCAAGTGTCATGCTCAGGAACTCTTCCTGTCATGCTTCCAAGGCCAGCACTCTACCTACTGAACTGCCTCCCCATCTCCACGCCCCACAAACCAGAACCGCATGCAGGTTTGCTGTCAACACTCTTCAAACCTGACTTGGACTCCAGCGTCTCTAGTGGCAGAGGGTGGGTGGCATGGGTTCAGAGCCGCCTTGCAGGCCCTTACCACACCATGACAGACATGCAGAACGAATGCTTCTCTTGTGTAAATTCTGAAGATTCTCTCTGCTTTCCACCATTGCACCCTATTAAGTGTTTCCCAAATGAGAAACACATTTGTAGCCTCTATTTCCAACCTCGCTCTATAAAACATTTCATTTTTGAGTTGAGAGAGAGAAAGCAGCCATTTGCAGGTATTTTAAATTTGATCACGAGTTAATGAGAAAAGGAGGGAAAAAGACATTTTCATAAACTAATTTCAGCAGATATGCAGATGAATTTATATGAAGCCACATTGACAAAGAAAATAGAGAGTGTGGTTGGGCCCAGAGAGGCACGGTCCTGTGTTTCTAAACTGTTGCTGTTTATAGATTACACGGGTTTGAATCTGGAAGGTGGAGAGCCTTTGGATCTCTTTACTAATAGTGTGGAATGAAAGTGAGCAGGTGGTGCTAGGAACGATCAAATACTGCTTCTGGAATAAAACCATTTGCGGCTGGGGAGGTGGTTCTGTTGCACAATCATGAAGTCCACAGTTTGAATCTACAGCACCCAGCTAACTGCTGGGCAGGCCTGGTGGGTGACTCACCTGTCATCTGGGAACACAAGAGGTAGAGATGGGCTCCCCAGAGCAGGTGCTTATCCAGGCTATCCAATTCTGTGAGCTCTGAGTTCAGGTGAGAGGTAGACTACACACACTAAGAGAGAAAGCAAATGGGACAAAGACAATGTCAACCCCTGTCCTCTACCGGCACACACACTCACAAACATGCACACCTGCACACGCACGCCTGCATGTATACCATACAAGCATGCTCTCCCACACGTAAACACAAATACGCAATCTTTAAAAGAACATCGGTTACACCGGATGCTTCCTCTTCAAGAGCCCCAGAATTAAATCATCCCACCATTTTCCCCTTCAGAGAGAAATTGCACCAGTGCCTGCATCTACCCCTCTTGCCTCCTCGGGGGTGCCTGGATGCTTTGGAGACACGGAACGTGACAAGTGGATTCTACAGGGATTGCAGTGGTCTTGTTTTGCAGTAGAACATTCTGGGATGTGGATTTCTCTGGAAGGCAGGCATCTGACAAGGAGTGGCCAAAGAGGCTGCAAAAATGTTTGTTTTCTGTTTATGGCAGCGCAGGGCTGACTGGTTTTATTTTCCTAGGAGCAGCTGCTTCCTTTCGGTGAGCTGAGTTGGAGGATGTAATTCCCTCTTGTCATGGCGCACGGTGCTCAGCGGCATGTGGAGATGGCGGCGTGAGAAGGAGCAGGCTTGCTGTCTTCTGCCGCCCCGCATTAATGCTGGGTTAAACAGCTAATGTCGATCTCCAGCATGCCCTTTCAGAGGGCTTTTACACTCTTTAAACTCAGCACACCGAAAAGAATGTGCACATGGTCGTAGTATTTCCTTAGTCCTGGCTGCCCCTGAATCAGCAAGCTTGTGGCCTGGGATGTAGGACACAGGGGAAACTTTGAGAAAGGTATGTTTCTATCATTGCCTTCATGGAGTCTAGACCTCAGGCCTAGTGATGCCTGGGCGTCAGAGAGCCACGCTCCAGGATCCATCACTTCCCTCCTGCTTCTGTTAGACTGCAAATTGGAGCACCGCCAGGAGCACATATCTGAGAAAGCAACACCTTTAGTCCTTGTGAAAGGGGTGAGGTGGGCACTGTAGCCTTTCAGGACGGCCAGCACACAAGCATGGAGGTCACTGTGCTAGAGCTGCCTGGATCCTTGTCCCAACTCCTCTTCTCTGCTATGGCAACTTCCCGAGATGATATGTTCTCTTGCTTGTCATAGGAGAGGAGTGACAGTGCCTCCCACATGCCTATGCTGAGGACACATGACACTGTAGCTTCATTCCTGAATAGCATCATCCAGCAAGAGCTGCTGCCCTGCTTGGTACCAAGGAAAGGACATCTCCTGTTTCACTCTTATGAAATAACTGATTTTGATCTTTCACTAATAATACATGTATATCCTAGTTAGCTGTAATTGTCACCTTGACACAGCCTGGAATCATCTGAGAGGACTCAGTTAAGGAACTGTCAGGATCAGATGGATCTGTGGGACTTTGCTGGGGGATCGTTTTGGTTACTGATACAAGAGAGCCTAGACTACTGTGAGCGGCACTATCACTGGGCTAGCGGTCGAGGTCTACGTGAGAAAGCCAGCTGATCGTGAGCTGGATTGTGAGACAGTAACCAAGCAGCCTTCTTCCATGCTTTTTGCTTCAGGTTCCTGCCTTGAGCTCTTGCCCTGACTCCTCTCAGTGACGGCCTATAACCTGGAAGCATAGGTCAGATATACCTTCCCCTCCCTTAGGGAGCTTTATATAAATATTTCATCATAGCAACAAAAAAACAAAACAAAACAAAACTATTATAATGCATCTGGATGATGTTCCTTCAACATAGTCAAGAAACCCGGAATAAAATTCCCATTGCAACACAGCAAACCTTGGAGACTAATTTTGTTATGCATCTTATATTCAGTCTTTCCCATTCCCATCCAATTGATAATGATCTTACTTTATTTTACTTTCGTCACCTATTAAGAAGATAAATATATCTACCTTATTGTAATGTACTGTATTTGTCAATATGAACCAATTTAATCATATATATATATGATAATATATATATATCCTTGAAATAATATTGATTTGTCTTAGTCATTATATATATTCTGTCACAGTGGGGGCCACAAACTCGCAAACTCAAGTATCCAAGGAGATAATATTAATGAGAAAAAATGGGTTCATTTAAGACAAGGTGGAATTGTGGGAAGGGTTCCACATAGCGTATTTGTCATTCTGCCCCCTTCCCTTCACAGTCCCCCGCTTTCCTTTCTACTGTTCATTGCTCATGTTCAAACTCAGCATAGGAGTACCTGCTTGCAAGGAAGCAAAACCATGTCTATTCTTCCCTATTTCCCTCATGGCTCAGGATAGACTCATGAAGAAACTCCCCACCAAGAGGGTTCCTTAGACAGCCGAGGATAGCTAAAGGTTGCAGAGGAAGGAGAGCACAGATTCTTCAGTGATGTGGCCACTATTACATTGCCCCCACTCAAGGAAAACACCCTATCTGTGTGTATGTAAGCAATTCTAATGAAATAGAGAGTCCGACACGTGCATGCACACACACACATACACACACACACACACACACACACTCACTCAGACATACACCATGAGAGTAGAAGTACTTGGGAAGAAAAGGCTTTCATATGATAGTATAAGGCACAAGAGAGAATAATTATAATACTTGGTTAAAATATTATACGTTTATTTAGGAAAAGAATAAATAAATAAAATTTTAGCACCAATAGTATGTTCAGAAATAGCCTAAAGTGATGCTTCATAGAAATCCTCTGTGAGTACAGATAATAATTAGCTAGCAATAATGGCCAGTGACATTTATGGAATACCAGTAATGTTCTGCTTAATAATTTTGCCTGTTTGATGTGATTTTCCTTACTTTAAACCCCAGGCATTAGGTTGAGTTTTATTGCTATTTAACCCACAAGAATAGGTAGACTCAGGAAAATGTGTCCCTCGCCACAGCCATAGATCTCTCCTGAGTGCTTTCTGGACACAGCTCTGTGGGCATCCCCAACAACACAAGAGAATAGAATTGTTTTCTGTAGATGGGACCAGTTTTTCTGGAGTCATTTCAGGGTCTCGTAGCCTTCATGCTCCTTGGTCAGTTTTTAAGACTCAGCTTAGGCGTAGCATATGTCCTAGAAGCTTTCCTGAACACATATGACTGGGTTAGGAGATCCTTGTATAACGTTCAATTCTTCACACCGTAGGAGGCACACATGCAGTGTGGGGCTCAGGCTTAGTCTTCGGGCTATGCAGTCTTCTTACATTCTTCCTTGACTCTGGAGCGCTCTCTCTCTTTCTCTCTCGCTCTCTCTCTCTCTCTCTCTCTCTCTCTCTCTCTCTCTCTCTCTCTCTCTGTGTGTGTGTGTGTGTGTTTCTGTTGTGTTTCTGTACTTGTGAGTGTGTAAGGAAAGGACACATGGAAAGGTTGTAGGACAATCTTGGGCATCATTGTGTACCTTAACCTTGTTTTGATACTTGTCCTCTTGATGTAAACTTGTCCTCTTGATTTAAACTTGATTTGGTCTCTTGTCCTCTGCTATGCTTGTCAGGCTAAAGCAGCCTGAATATGTTTCCCTCTGTTCTTTAAGAGATTACAAGCATGTGCCACTGGGCCTGGCTCTATCGAAGGTTCTGGTGATCTAATGCCAGGTCTTCATGCCTGTGCAGAAAGTTCCTTACCAATCAACCATTACCCGAGTCTCCAGAGCTCTATTTTATAAGGACTAACTCTTGAGACAAAGGGACATCTCTCTCCGAAGTATATTTCAGGCACCCAGAGAGGGAAGCAAACCCATAGGCAGGCTGTAACTGCAGGTGGCTCAAAGCTTCCTAGTTAGATGGCTGCAGTGTGGATTCTCCTCTCCCTCCTCCTCTGTGTGATCTTTGGCAATAAAAAGACTCTTTGGAAATGCTAACGGTGGAACTCAGAGCCTTGTGCATGCTGTCTATTGCTCTACCACTGAGCTGCACTCCTTGGCCCCAGGCTTTCTGTGCCTTCACGGTATTTGAGAGATCATTATCACACTGAAGTTACTGAGAGAACATGAGATAACCAGGAGGCTCTTTGCCTGCCGGTGACAATCCAGTGCTAGTTCTCATTCTCAGTGACTGCCGTGACTTGTGTTGTACAGTAGTTGCTTTTTTCATTGTGACCAAATACAGTTAATAAGCAATTCATAAAGAGCAGATATATTTTGGCTTTCAGTTCGAGGGTGAATGTGTTTATGGTGGGAAGTCACAGTAGCAGAAATTAGAAGCAGCTGTCACACTGTGTTCAGGGTAAGGAGGCAGGGCTAGGGAGAGAACGTGACGCCTCTGGCTTTCTCCTTCCCATTAAGTTCAGGGCCCCAGCCCATGGACCTGTTCTACCCATATTTAACATGTATCTTCCCGCCTCGATTCAGTTACTTTAAAAGCTCCTTCATAGAGATACACAGAGGTGTGTCTCCTAGGTGACTCTAGATCCTGTCAGGTTGGCAGCGCTATTGCTTTACAAAATAACAACCAACCACAGACAGTTGCAATGTTCCTCTCAGTCCTACTCCTTCATCTCTTTCCGTGAGTACTTGTGGCACACCTGCCTTAAGAGGGACTCAGAGAATCCACCAAGGCCTGATTTTCTAGAATGTGTTACCGACGCCTCACTAATATATGGCAGCCATAAGCCTTGTGTGGTCATTTACATTTATTTAAAACTTGAGTGCCTTGGTTGGGTTTGTCCAGTGTTCAACAGTGCCTGGAATCCGCCATATTGGTTAGAAGACGGGAAAGTGTTTCTTTGGATTGCCTTAGCTCAGTGTGATCAGTGGAAAATTCCTGTCACAAAGAACTGAAGACTGGGAGCCTACGGTGAAGGAAACATCAAGGTGGTTTCTTTTGAGGCCTCTATCTGGGCTCACAGATGGTTTCCTCCTTGATGTGTATTTACCTGATTGTAGATCTGGGCGTCCTTTCGCGCTGTCTGTTTGTGTGTTTAGGATGAATTTGTGGGGTGCGTGTGTGTGTGTGTGTGTGTGTGTGTGTGTGTGTGTACCTGAGCGTACTCAATAGTGGATCAAGAATAGCACAGTGTGTGTAGGTAGAGGTCGGGACACGCTGGGGTGTGCTGGCTAGTTCTGTGTCAACTTTACACAGGTTAGTCTCTTGAGAGAAGGGAATCTCCACTGAGATAATGTCCCCAGCAGACTGACCATAGAGGGTCATGCAGCCCAAGGTGCCTTCAAATATGCTATGTAGCAGAGGATAACCTAACCCTGGATCCTTCTTCCTCCACTACCCAAGAGCTGAGATTGCAGGCGTGGTCTGCCATGGCCCCTCCTATGTGTTATTGGGAATGGAACCCAGGGCTCAGTGCATTCCAGGCAAACACTCTGCCAACCAAGCCACACATCCAGTCTCCCTTTGCTTTCCATTCTGCTCTTTGCCCCTGTTTCTTCTCTTTCAGAGCCATCTTCCAATTCCCATCTCATGAGCTCTCCTAGATGGTATCTTGGAAAAGGAAGAAGCGAGTTATGCTGGAAGGACTCTCCGTTCTCACATGGGCTCAGAAGCCTCAGACTGTCCCTACATCTGCAGAGATGGAAGGGAAGAGAGAGAAAACATAGCCTGTGGGAGGTGCTCATGGAAAGGTGGCGGAGGTGTGGCCTTTGCATGGTTCCTTAGCCTCTGTGAGTGACAGACAAGTGTGGAAGCAGTGCCTGTCTCTCAAGGGCAGTGATTGTATAACTGTGACTATTAATCATACAGAAGCTGCTGTCATATTTGCTACAGCACTGAGTTGTGCACTCAGTCTCCTCCATCAATGTTCCTGAAAGGCAGTTGTCATGCAGGCTCCTCGCAGAATGCAGCACTACAGTGTATGACTTTTAATCAACATTGCCTCTCCTAGTACCTCACATTCCAGGGCTCTGGCAGAGCTGGGGGCCTGAGGTGCTCCTGTCTTCCTCTTGGTGGTCCCCCTGACTCCACTCTTACTTCTTAAGAAGATATGAGGTAGCATACAATAAAAGTGTCTATTCTAAAAGGAATCCAAGGATTAACAAAGGAGAAACTGTGAGCTTTTGTAAGAAAGAGAAGGTAGTCGATAAAAAGCATTGGAAAGAAATGTAAAGATTTCATGTGTTAAAGTAAATTCAGACCCTTGGGCAAAATTATTCCCTTGGTTTGAGAAGAATCCTTATATGTAAGAATTTGTACATGTAATGGAAAGATGACTCCGTGGTTAATAGAGCTTGCTGCTATTTTGTGGACCCAAGGTCAATTCCTGCACCCATTTCAGGAGACTCACCAGGCCTGTAGCTCCAGTTCCAGGGCATCAGACTGTCTTCTGGTCTACAAGAATACCTGTGTACATGTGCCAATCTATCTCAAATCATGCATGTATAAACAGAAGGAAAACTAAATCTTAAACATGAATTCTGATAGAAGAAAACAATGCAGAAAGGAAATAGAGGAGAATAGAAAGATCAAGAGGGAAGGAGCTCAATGAAGGAAGGATAGAGGAAGGAAAGGGGGAGGAGAAGATGAGAAAAAAATAAGGAAGACAGGAGGAAAGAGAGGAGAGAATGGTTCAAAGGAAAGAAGGAAGAAAGGGAGGCCCAAAGATTGTTTATTAGCACCTGCTCTATTTGAGGTGATGATCGATGCTGAGTGGGTGAAGTGGCCTTAGCAGTCAAGATATGAGGAAGCTCTGGTTCTTCCTACAGAGAAAATAACTTGTGCAAAGGCCTGGAGCTGACCAGGAAGTGGGCCCTTTCAGAGGAGTAGGCTGAATAAGGGTGTGTGAGCACACATCCACCTATTTGAGCATATCAAAGATGATCGAGGAAAGCCGTGGCCAATGAACCCAGAGACAGAGCTTCACATAACTTAGCGTTCTGTAAAGTCAAGTTAAGGAGTTTAGCTGTCACTTTAGGGATGATCAGGACTACTGAAGTGGATCCAATTTTCTATTTAGAAAGATAACTCTGCCAGCAGTGTGGAGAATGGATTGCAGGGGACAGAGCCTGGAAAGTGACATCTCAGGGGCTGGCCCAGGGGAAAGATGGTGGGAGTGGGGTGTTGGCATGATGGCCATGTGAGAGGAAGGAACAGAGAGGGCCATATGATGTGTGAAGTGGGAGGACCAGTTTGCTCTACTCGCTACATGATTACGAAGGAGAGTTAGAGAGGTTGCAAGGTGAATTTAGGTTTCCTTCTGGGGTTTTCTAAGGAGATACACATTCCTTGTAATAAGATGGTAGGATTTGGGAAAGAATTGCATAGAGTCTTAGTGAGAAGACGGAGAAGATGGTGAATTATATGGCAGATGTAGCTGAGATTTTTGGAAGATAGGAGATTGGGCACTGGTGACTGAAACTGACACTCAGAAGGGAGCTGGGGTCAGTGATCAAGTTAAATGTTCTGGCCGGTAGATGAGTTTTAATATATGGGAATTAATGGGGATCTCTAGGTAGAGTCTTAAGAGAGATAAGGACAGAGTACCCAAGGACTCTTTGGAGCCTAACACTGAGAGGTGTCTCTCCTGGAATTAAATCTTAAAAGTCTCAGAGGAGGTAGCCAGAGCGATCAGAGGAACCGCACACATGCAGTGTTGATGGACACATGAAGGAAACTCTGCAGGAGATGAGATGTGAAACCACAGGGCTCTGGAGAGTGGAAGCACAAAGAACAAAAGAAGACAAGTACCCAGGACACATCTCTAAGGTCTTGCATGACTTTTGAGATCCATTGGCTTTCTGGAATCCTCCCTCCTTTGGTTCGATGTAGCATTGCACTACCAGATCACAATCCCACTGTGCCTCACTTCTCCGGACTCTTTAACTAACAATCTGCACTCTAGTTTCAGCACAGTGCAGCAGTGCCCTAGGATTCATAATACTGCCCAGGGTTATTTGCAGCCCTCCCAGTTAAGGACCCATGTCCTGGGCATTGTTGTGATCGTGGAAAATATTGCCTCTCTGAGTAGAATAGAGGCTGGTGTCTGGCCTGACAAACAGCGCCATGAACCCCAATGATTTGCTGACCTTCACTGTTGATTGTGCTTTAATGACGGGGAAGAAATTAATCCATTGTTGTGTGCAACTTGCTGTTACAAGTGAAGCTGTAAATCCTGTGCCTTGAGAAAGGGAAAAACGAGTCTGAGTTTCTCCCTTGCAGTTCAGTTCATAGTGCTGTGCTCCCAATCTGTCTCTGCTAGGCCCTATTGCTTTGCCTGCTGCCCGTGACAATCTGATCCACTGTAAAAGGAAGCTGGTGAAGTTCAGTGTCACTCAGCTTGCTCCTACAAATCCTATCCAAGTATGGATGGGCGTCTAGCATGATGCCAGGGATGTGAGCTAAGTAGGTAAATTACCATTCTTACATCTTCATCCCATGAACACCCTCGGTGAGGAGGATACTGAGACACCAGACATTGGCCACTGCTAGTTCAGACTTGGGAGAAGCTTCAGTGCGTAATGAATCTTTCGTGCAAACATAAGAACCTGAGTTTGATCCCCAGAACCCACATAAAAGATAGGTGTGGTAGTGTGCACTTAGAGTCACAGTGGTATGGAGGTGGATATGGGAGGAGACTCCTTAGGTCCACTAGACACCTATCAATACAATCAAGACATTCTCAGTTAAAGTAAGAGATTATCTCAAAACACCAACAAAAAGGTAAACAGTATTCTTAGACACGACACTCAAGGTTGACAGTTGGCTTGAATGTTCACAAGAACACACACACGCACACATGCACAGTCGCACACATATAAGACATTCACACAGTTGGATGTGTGGTAATTTCTTCTAAGGATGGGGCAGTGTTACTGAAGAAAACCCAAGGTTAGTTTCTAGAGAACTCCCTTGACCTAGGCGTAAAGACCTTAGAGATACATGTGCCGTATTTAATGTAAAAACCACCAAATAGACTCTGGCATAGCCTCTCAGACATGGTTTTCTGGATGTATCCCATCATACTGTGGGGGTTTTGTCCTTGGAGGCCGCTTCTAACTGTCCTCCCACTCTGCTCCCGAGTCACTGGAGGGTAGAATCATTTTCCTCTGTGTATGGTTGTTTTCCTCCCGGAGATGGGTGATTCGAGGGCTCCAATCACTGATCACGTTCATAGCATTTCCCAGACAAGAAACGATAAGTACATCTTGTGCTCTATTGAAGATCTCACTAGACATTCGGTGCCTTTGAAATTGGAGTTTTGAAATCAGCGATTTTTTTCCCCCTCACCCTGGCTGCTCACTCAGTTTAGGATACCACCTGTTCAAAGAGTCTTAATTTCTCCCCCTTTTCCCTCCTACCTCCTCGAGATTTTAGCAATATTTAAAATCCTATACAGTGTTTAGAATGGAAGTCTCCTTTGAAAGCAAATTGCTGTGTTACTAATAAGTGACTCGTCTCCAAAGCCCTGTATCCCAGTGAACTTCATTTAACAAAATTGCTCTTGAATGCTTACTCTAATATTAAACGGTGGCTACCAAGCTATGCATCTAAACAGTGGGTTGTGACTGACATTTGCCCTTTCTCCTTGTCAGTTGCTGTGAAGTCTTCAAGGAGGATGCTGCTTTGCACCATAGGTTGGGGGCTTTGGATGTCAAGTGCTCCTTGTCTGAGGGCTCTGAAGGATCAGGACAGAGGTCTCAGAAAATTAGTTTCTTCTACTGCCTTCCTTCCTGTGTGAGGATGGCACCGTTACCCTTGGTCTGGTCTGTTTCTGTGCATGCAGACCCGCAGGTCTCAGTCACTTCTGCCTAGAGCAATCTCCTTGACATTGGGTTTTAGAATTCAGCCTCCCTGGAACTCAAGTTACAATCCAATCTCCAAGTCAGGTTGCATGCTTCTGTGCTCAGGGTTGGAATTCAGCCTGAGTCTTCAGGGTACAATTTAGTCTAAAACAAAGACATGTAATTTTTATTTTCAGTTTTCCTCTGTATGTGTGTACAGTAGGTATGCATGTGTGTACATGTCTGTGTCTGCACCTGTGTACCCATGGTTATGTGCGTATTTAGTGGCACTCATGGAGGGCCCAGACTGAACCTGGAGCCCTCCCAATTCTCTCTTCTAACTTATTCTTTACAATAGAATCTCTAAACCAAACTCAGAGGTCATATGGCTAATACCGCTAACCAGCTTGCTCTGGGCGTCCTTTGTCTTCTGCCTTCTGAGGTTAAGATTGGAAGTGCTCATTTATGTGATTCCTGATGCCCCAGACTCCAGTCCTCCTGATACCTGTTTGTAATAATGTTTCTCTCTCTCTCTCTCCTCTCCCTCTCCTCTCTCCTCTCTCTCTCTCTCTCTCTCTCTCTCTCTCTCTCTCTCTCTCTCTCTTTGTGTGTGTCTCTGTGTGTGTGTCTCTGTGTGTGTGCATGTGTGTGTGGTGTGTCTGTGTGTGTCTGTGTGTATGTTGTGTGTATATTGGTGTGTCTGTGTGTGTGGTATGTGTAGATGTGTGTGTCTGTGTGTGTGGTGTGTGTATATGTGTGTCTGTCTGTGTGTGTGGTGTGTGTTTGTATGTTTGTATATGTGTGTGTCTCTGTGTGTGTTTGTGTGTGTGTGTCTGTCTATCTCTCTCTCCTCGTGTGTGTGTGTGTCTGTGTGTGTGATGTGTGTATATGTGTGTCTGTGTGTGTGTGTGTGTGTGTGTGTGTGTGTCTGTGTGTGGTGTGTGTATATGTGTGTCTGTGTGTGAGGTGTGTGTATATGTGTGTGTTTGTATGTTTGTATATGTGTGTGTCTCTGTGTGTGTCTGTGTGTGTGTCTGTGTGTGTGTGTGTATCTCTCTCTCTCTCTCCGTGTGGTGTGTGTGTGTGTGTGTGTGTGTGTGTGTGTGTATATGTGTGTCTGTGTGTGAGATGTGTGTATATTTGTGTATTTGTATGTTTGTATATGTGTGTGTCTCTGTGTGTGTCTGTGTGTGTGTGTATCTGTCTCTGTGTGTGTGTGTGTGTGTGTGTGTGTGTGTGTGTGTGTGTGTGTGTGTGTGTGTACATATTAAAGCCAGAGTCTTATTAGTTGTTTAATCCAGGCTTTGAGTTCACAATCCTGCTTCAGCCTCCCGTTCTCCGGGGTTACAGGCATGTGTAACCATGTCTGACAAAGGCAGTTTCTCCTGTTTTAAAGGCAAAACACATTTCAACACGTCACCTCTACTGTGACACTCACCTCATTAGATTTATCAGAAATGTTTCATCGTATTTCGGAATTTTATTTTCCTTCCCTTCCCCCTCCAAGGAAGAATTGCCTGTGTCTCCACATACAATTTTAATAACTTGATTCTGTCATCTCAGAAATCTTCAAGGATTATTTGTCTCCCAGTGGCCGTCTGCAGATCCTTGGGATAATTTCAGTTGAACCATAGCACTGGGAGAATCGTTCTGTTGAAGCTATCTCTTTGCTTTTGTAGGGACAATAATATCATCCAATAAAAGGATGTATGCAATTAGATCAGCTTTGTGGTAATTATATGGATATTTTAGTTGTTCCATGCATTTAATTATGCTTTGTTAAACAGCCCATATTAGCTTTCAGTGGGGCAAGCTCTGGCTGGATGAATGCCAAGAGACTTCTACACTGAATAGTCCACATGGTGAGTTTTCTGAAGACAGAGAACAGATGAAAACCTTTGGGCACAAGGGTTATGATTGCTCTTTCTTTCTGATTCCTTTCTATTAAAAATTAGTTTTAATTGAAACATTTGGGATGATTCTGCCAAAAAAAAAATACTTAAGCTACCTGAATTAAAAAGGAAACAGCAATGCATAGGTTTTGGGATCTTCAATACAACACAGAGTATCTAAGGTAAACGAATAATGCTCTCCCTGTGCTCATCTATTTGTCTTCTGGCCTTATCCTGGGAGGGGCAGGTACGCATTTTGGTTTTGGTGTTTGTCATTGGTTCTTCTTCCTTAGTTCCTTTGCTGATACAAATACACAGGTGTGTATATAAATGTGCATATGAAAACAAACATGTGCACATGAAATAGACATGCAAATACATATGTGCATATATGTATATGCAAATATATGCTCATATACATGCTCTTAGAAAAGGACAGACCACTGCCCTCCATTTGGTTCAGTTTCTTCTTTTTATCACAAGACTCAACTACTCGCCATATTATCACTGTCAAAGCCTAGCAATTCTTTTTTAATGGCTGCATAGTTATCTGCAACATGGCTCTGTTGTTATTTGCCCAACCATCCCCCACCCCCAGATATGCTTAAAGTTTTATCGCCTTAGGATTTGTCTGTTGTCTTCTACTGAAATGTATCTTCCTACGATAAGTAAGCTGTCTGTATTCCTTTAGTTTCTTCTGCACATAGATAAAAAGTTTTTGACATAAAACAATGAGTGAAAGTTGAGCTAATCTTTGATGTCAACAAATATTACTATGGTTTTAACACAAAATTACTGAAGCTATTTGTAGCCTTCCAACTTTACCTGCCCAGCCCTGGGTATCAACTGTCTTAGTGAGTTTGGATTTGACACATGGCATATTGTGGCCTCCATTTGCATATCTTGAATATTCATGGTCTGCAGTATTTTCTCCTTGTATGAATTATTTATGCAAAATAGTCGTCCACTTGCAATAGGCTTATCTATATTTTTGTTCATGTGTGGAGATCCTTGGTTTTTAAAAGCAGCTTACCTGAGCCGGCTCTGCATTTGATGAGTGCCTACTGCCACTACCCTTTGACTGTATGTGCACAATCTTTTCCATAGGAAAGATTTTCACTTTTATGAGCAATGTAAGGAGCTACCTGTCCCACATTTAAATTTTATAAAAAGACCCTCTTATACTTTCTTATAATTCTTTATAGCTTAGTGGCTTATACTGAAATTTATAAAAATTACCTGTCATGTTTTAAAAGATAAGTGTGAGATATGCAGATTTTAAGCAGGATAATCAGTTGTCCTAACAATGACATTAATTTAATATTTTACCCCTAACATTAAGTCCTGTATAAGCATGAGTATGTATGTGCACGCACACACACACACACACACATACACACATTCACACAGCACACAAATACCCTCACACACACATACACACACCTCACTCATACATACACACACACACACACACACACACACATTCACACAGCACACAAATACCCTCACACACACACACACACCTCACTCATACATGCATACACACACACACACACACACACACACACACACACACACACACACCCCTTCTTCATTCTATTTGCTCCTCCCAATGATTCTTTCACTGTTGCATAGTTGAGGGTTTTGTTCAGTTCACAGGACACTCTAGAATGTCATGGGAGTGGCAGGTCATATTTGCCCTACCAACCAGTACTTCTGAGAATTAACAGTAGAAACTATACCCAAGCTGGGCCACACAATAAAAAAAGGTGTTAACTTTCCAGTCTGGAAAATTCTCCATCTGCCCTAGACGGGGATCCACACGGCCTCACGTTGTCACCAGAACTGGTTCTGTCCTTGCCCCTTTCTTCCTGCATTTGCCAGGCTTGGCCATCTCACTATGAGGGGTGTAATTCTTACAACCAGGCAAGGTTCACCTCACTCTTTGAACAATGGAAGCGTGGGACTTTGGATCACACGCCCAGCTCTAGATTATTTCCTCCTGTCAGAGGTACACTAATTACTTTTTCTATCGATACTAAAAACAGCCTTTAAAGGTGACTAATGATTTTGGCTCAAAGTTCGAGGGCGCAGTCCATCATGTATGGTGGATAGGACTCCGCATCAGGACCTTCAGGAAGGTGGTCACATTGCACTGAGAGAGGAGTGCAACATCTCGGCTCCATTCCTCCTTTGTTCATCGTCTAGACTCCCCTCAGGGAATGGATTCACCTACAGTAGGCAAGGAATCCCACTTCAGTTAATGGAAATCAAGATAATCCTGGGCAGGCATGCATAGAAACCTGTTCCCCAAATGATAGATTTCACTGGGCTGACAATTGGGGTCACCCACCCCAGAGACCACAGTGCTCTACGATCTTCTCATTGGCTCTACTCACTCACTCATGATTGATGGGTAGATCACGTTATCCCATTTGATAATACCTTAGCAATAGTTAAAGTCGGTAATGAAAAATCTCAATGTTACCAGAAAGAGGAGTTGACCTTTGGTTGCTAAAACTGTTGGTGCTTTGCAACACTCGATTTAATATGACTCAAATATCCATATCGGTTCTTAAAGTAAATTCAACCTTTCAAGTGTCATTATTACTGCAAGGTGTTTGGAATTGTCAGGAGACATTGGCCAGGTTTCAGCCAGTGAGCGACACTCCTATCTTAATTGGCTCACCTACTTGTGCAAACTAAGAATTGGTGAGATGCCACAGTTCCATCCGAAGTTACAAAAGATCCACCGAATCAGCGGCAGCCAACTGTGTGACAGTAAAATTCTCACAGACGGGTAGCAGGAGTGCAATGTAGCATACCTCTGAAGAGTCGTTCAAAAACAAAAACACGGGGTCTGGAGAGATGGCTCAGTGGTTAAGAGCACTGGCTGCTTTTTCAAGGGGTCCAGAGTTCAATTCCCAGCAACCACATCGTGGCTCATAACCATCTATCCTGTGATCTGGTGCCCTCTTCTGGCAGGCAGGTGTATATGCAGATAGAACATTCATATACATCAAGTGAATGAATGAATGAATGAATGAATGAATGAATAAATAAATAAATAAATAAATAAATAAGACCCACAACTGTGGAAGTTCAGCCTCAGCAGTCTCTTCTAGCTCTCTCCACAGTTTTCCTTAGTCAGAGTCTCTTCCTGGACCAGGGACTTGCATTTGTTCAGCTAGGGCTAGGTTGGGAGCAAGAAAAGCCCAGTGACCCTTTGATCTTCCCCGCCTGTTACATGAGTACTGGAATCCAAACTCCAGTTCTCAGGACTGCATGGTAAGTGTTCTACACTGCCTGGAACATCTCTGCAGTCCATCAAGTGGTTCTCTTTTGGAAGCATCCCCTCTCCAAGTACACAAACGTGCACCGGCAGAAAGCATTTGATGTACAGTTATTTATAATAACAAAGTCATAGCCCACTCTAATGAATGGGAGACACAAACAGATTACAGAATGGCTGTCTAAGTATGCGCTTGCCTGACATTTAAATAGAGGACAATCACACGTTTTTAATATAAAAAAAACATTTTTAATGTAAAGAAAACAGCCCCTTAATGAAGATTTAGTGCTAAAATCATCGTCCTCGTCAGTGGTTTGCTGCAGTTCACCTAGAGTGGTTAGGTCATCCCGATCATGCTTTCATTATACCTTCCGTATGGATTAGAGCTCATATTCAAAACATTTAATTACTCTGCAAGAACATTAATCACTTGGCTGAATATATTTCACCTTTTCTCCTTCCTGCACAATTTAAGCCAAGTTGACCGGATAGAAGTGTATTAAACACTAGTCGTGCTGAGTGGGGAAAGAGGAACCAAGCCCCTAACAGGGAGGTCCTGGGGTCAGTTCTTGAGCTATCGTTTCTTAGCTCAAGGCAAGCCACTTGCCAGCTCCAGTGAGTTTGTGTCTCCTTTTGTAAGAAGGACATAATCGTCTCCATCTCTTATCTCTAGTCTCATTATCATGAGGAGGAGATGGAGAATGTAAGGCCACTGTGAGCCTTGGCGCCTCAGATGCATGTGGACACACAGCTCTTTAGAATTGCATTTTATAATACTATTCATCCACCTCTCCTCATACGGGCATGGTTTTATACACTGAAGTGGTTGTCCAGGTCTGTATGTTTGCAGTGAGAGGTGGAACAGATAATTTGGAAAAGCAACTGTGGTGAGTGAGGGTCATTATGCTGCTGTTCCTTTATTTTGTCCAATGGAGAGGAAGAGGACACTGTTACTGTACCTTTTGCTCATGAGCCCACTCTTCTCTCTATGTCTGTCTCTGTTTCTGTCTCTCTCTGCCTCTGTCTGTCTGTCTCTCTCTGTCTGTCTCTGTCTGTCTGTCTCTGTCTCTCTCTCTGTCTCTGCCTCTGTCTGTCTGTCTCTCTCTGTCTCTCTCTGTCTCGCTGTCTTTCTGTCTCTCTGTCTTTGTCTGTGTGTGTGTGTGTACCTCTGTGTCTGTGTCTTTGTTTCTGTGTATCCACAGATAGATGCAGGTACACATGTGTGCACATCTAGACCAAAGGTATCCTTACACAGGAGTCATCCATCCTGTCATCTCTCTCTCTCTCTCTCTCTCTCTCTCTCTCTCTCTCTCTCTCTCTCTCTCTCTCTCTCTCCTATCATCTATCTATCTTTCATCTATCTACCTACCCATTTGTGACAGGGCACCTGCAACTCACCTAATAGGTGAGGGTAACTGGCCAGGGAGCCCCAGGGATCCTCCTATCTCTGTCCTGCACGTGGCTTACAAACTCATGCTGCCATTCCTGAAAGCTACTACTAATTTTTATCTCAGTTGTAATAGTTCTTCAAAAATTCTGTGCAATGATGTATTTTAATCATATTTTCACTTCTCCCCCAATGCTTCTTAAATGTACCCAGGCATTCCCACCTGCACAGCTTTGTGTCTTCTTTTTATTTTTATTTTTAACTCATCGGATGGAGTTGGTGATGCCCATGTATTCTTAGACATGTGAGTTTCCATTGCTGTGCAATCAATCCTCAGCTATGGGCGCAGTTCATGCCCACCACCGCTCTCCACGGCCCAATCTTATTTGGCATGAGATTGCACAGGTCTGTGCATGGTGTATTAATTATTATAAATTCTTATGCGTAATTATACTTTTTATTGGATAATTTTATTTACATTTCAAATGTTATTCCCTTTCCCAGTTTCTTGTCCATAAGTCCCCTAACCCACCCTCCTCCCCTTCTTCTATAAGGGTGTTCCCCCTCCTTAATCACCCCCTCCTCACCTCCAACATTCCCTTACACTGGGGGGCATCCAGCCTTGGCAGGACCAAGGGCTTCTTCTTCCATTGGTGCCCAACAAGGTCATCCTCTGCTACATATGCAGCTGGAGCCATGGGTCAGTCCATGTATATAGTCTTTGGGTAGTGGTTTAGTCCCTGGGAGCTCTGGTTGGTTGGTATTGTTGTTCTTATGGGGTTGCAACCCCTTCAGCTCCTTCAATCCTTCCTCCAATTCCCCCAAAAGGGGTCCCATACAGTGGTTTGCTGCTAGCATTCACTTCTGTATTTGACATGCTCTGGTTGTGTCTCTCAGGTGAGGTCTATATCAGTTCCTGTCAGCATGCCCTTCTTAGCTTCATCAATCGTATCTAGTTTTGATGTGTGTGTGTGTGGGGGGTCGGGGGCTATATACCCATGTGAGGCAGGCTCTAAATGGCCATTCCTTCAGTCTCTGCTCTAAACTTTGCCTCCATATCCCCTCCTATGGATATTTTTGTTCTCCCTTTTATGAAGGAGTGAAATGTCTGCATTTTGTTTACCCTTCTTCTTGAGCTTCATGTAGATTGTGGATTGTATCTTGGGTAATTCAAGCTTTTGGGCTAATATCCACTTATCGGTGAGTGCAAACCATTTGTGTTTTTCTGTGATTAGGTTGCCTCATGCAGGATGATATTTTCTAGCTCCATCCAATTGCCTATGAATTTCATGAAGTCATTGTTTTTGAGAGCTGAGTAATACTCCATTGTGTAGATGTACCACATTTTCTGTATCCATTCCTCTGTTGAGGGACATCTGGGTTCTTTCCAGCTTCTGGCTATTATAAATAAGGCTGCTATGAACATAGTGGAGCATGTGTCTTTGTTGTATGTTGGGGCATCTTTTTGGTGTATGCCCAGGAGAGGTATAGCTGGGTCCTCAGGTAGTTCAATGTCCAATTTTCTGAGGAACCTCCAGACTGATTTCCAGAGTGGTTGTACCAGTTTGCAATCCCACCAACAATGGAGGAGTGTTCCTCTTTCTCCACATCCTCGCCAGCATCTGCAGTCACCTGAATCTTTGATCTTAGCCATTCTCACTGGTGTGAGGTGGAATCTCAGGATTATTTTGATTTGCATTTCCCTGATGACTAAAGATGTTGAAGGTTTCTTTAGGTATTCTCAGGCATTTGATACTCCTCAGCTGAGAATTCTTTGTGTACCCCATGTTTAATAGGGTTATTTGGCCCTCTGGAGTCTAGCTTTTTGAGTTCTTTGTATATTTTGGATATTAGCCCCTATCAGATGTAAGGTTGGTAAAGACCTTTTCCCAATCTGTTGGTTGCTGTTTTGTCCTAACAACAGTGTCCTTTGCCTTACAGAAGCTTTGCAGTTTTATGAGGTCCCATTTGTTGATTCTTGATCTCAGTGCATAAGCCATTGGTGTTTTGTTCAAGAAATTTTCCATAATTTTCTTCTATGTTCAGAAAATATCACTTTTTTACAGTGTTCCACTCTCTATTTCCTCTTCCACAATGATCCATGGTGTTTGGAGAAGAAGGTGTGATAGAAATGATGATTCAGTGGTCAAGAGCACTGACTGCTCTTCCAAAGGTCCTGAGCTCAATTCCCAGCAACTACATGGTGGCTCACAACCGTCTGTAATGGGATCCAATGCCCTCTTCCGGTCTGTCTGAAGAGAGAGACAGTGTACTCATGAAAATGGGTTATCTTTTCTGGATTCCTTAGCCAGTGAGGTCTCACTGACCCCATCCCCCACCCCCATACATTACAGGCTGTTGTCAATGGTTTGTTACATACCATGTTGACAAAGCTGTGTTGCTGAAGACACTACTATATTCAAAGCTGACTCTACAGAAAGTTGTTTGAGACAACATCCGGTTTTGTGGTCGTTAGCTTGCTTTCATTTTCAATTCTGCTTTAGAAGAGTTCAGCAGTTGGACCACACCTAAATTCACATAAAGAGTGAAACAGCAGTCGCTTCACCTGCCTCTGAGGCTCCACTCAGTCCAGAGTTGTCCCATGGAGAGGTGTCCATAAGGACCTGATGCTAAATGCTCTGGGTTTGTGACTGTGGATATTTGTGTCCATATTTTCTGCCATTGCTTCTGCACTGAGGCTAGAGTTGACAAGCTGTTGTGAGACCATGTGACCTGCCACATTGGAAACATTTACTGTCTGCCCTTCACAGAGAAAGCAAATCTTACTGACTCTTCATTGTGCCCAAATTTTGGTTGGAGTTACTATTACATAATGGAGAGATGAACAAAGTATGCACTTTTGGGGGATCCACTATCTTCTCAAGTACACTCTGGAATCATTGGCCGGTTTTCTGAACATTTCCAAATGTCTGCCATATCCAGAATGACATATGTTAGTTACTTAGCTTCCTAATCCTCTCAGTCACTTCTGAACTAGTTAGTACTAAGCCCCTTCTAGAGGGGAGGAAGCAGATGTTCAGGAGGATTTATATAACTCACACAAGTTCTTAGAACTTCCCAGAGCCAGAATTCAAACTCTGGTCTGTCTGAGTGTGAGCGGGTGACTGCCCAGCCCCTGGTGACTGAACACACGATTTCTCCTTTCCTTTTCTAATTCCATGAAAGATTCTTGGGTCACAAAGGATGGGGAAAGAGAATGCGCAGCATTTTTAGATGCAGAGTTTGAGCAAGGTCTTATTGTTCCCTGTGCATCATTTCTTAGAATGTAGCAACCAGACTACAGAATAAGTGAAGAAAAGAGAGGAAGTGACTTAGATTTCCATGTACAGAAATACAAAGAAACCCAAGGACCTTAACTGGGCATTATTATTCCTCTGGTGTATTGATCTAACTAGGGTTAAATGAAGTTTATTTTAATCACTCATATAGCTTAATTATTAATACAAATTAATAATTGGATTAATGCATTCGTTAAGTATGCTAATATAATTGAATTAATATGGATTTAATGAACTAATGCATGGAAACTGTAGTAATATAATCAAGAAAACAGATCACCTCCCCTAGTACCTATTCTTATGTGTATTGCTAGCATATTTTTTTAAATTTTTCTTCTTTCTTTGAGAATTTCATACTCGAGTCCCGTGTTTGCATCAGTTTCACCTCTGCTTTACTCCTCTCCAATTCCTCTCATGTACCCTACTTTCCTCCAAATTCAAGGTTTTTTCTTTTTTGTTTATTGTGCGCGCGTGCACACACACACATACACACACACACTAATATATCTAATGTGTGTATATGTGTACCCTACTGAGTTTATTTACTGTTGCTCATGTGTGCATGTGTTTAGGGCTAACCACAGGGGACTGATAAACTATCAGGCGGCTCATCCCTAGAGAAAAATCATTTTCCATCTCAGTGCTACATAAAGTCTTACAGATTCGTCTCTGGGCAAGATTACAGGAGCTGTGCTTGCCAACCTGAAGAATGTGCACCCCGTGTAGACGTTTGTGCTGGGACAGGAGTCCTTAGCTGCAGGAAGAGAGATCTTGCTTCCTGAAGCACAAGTTTGGGAGAGAAGGCATTCTCCTTTCTAGTAACAGGTAATAAGGGCTACAGTGAGTTCCCAGGAGGCCAAGGTTCAGAATTTGCTCTCTAGCACTTATAAGAAACAAACTAACAAAAAAAGACCCGAACACCCCCACCTCCAGCCCCACCACATACACCATGGAACTAAAGGGTCATGGGTGGCAGAAAGCACAAACACAGGTGACCGAAAGCAGATTCACATAACAGTTTGAGACCCAGAGACACCCAACCTAGCTTTCCCGCTGTTCTATTCTTCTGTCTATGGCTGCAGAACCTCTCTAGATGATATGTGGATATCATCTTCTGTGGTTAATAATTAAGCATAGAATACGGCAAACAGTGAATTAGAATGCCACACAAGAAACTCTGAGTGCTTCTTTTTTTCTAAGTCCTCAAGTCAGATGGTACAGCCTGTCTCCTCTCATCTACAATGGATGGCTAACATTTTGAGACTATGATATGATGCTGTGTTCTACAAATGTGTTGGGCCACATTCTTAGCTATCCCAGGATGCATTTGGTCCACTCTTAGCTATCCCAGGATGCCTTTGGTCCACAAATTTCAGGTTCGACATGCCTCAGTAGAATATGTGATCAAAAGGGTAAAAAATATCCTAGGGGCTGGAAAGACATGGCTCCGTAGTTAAAAGTGTGTATGGTTCTCGCAGAGGACTTGAGTTTAGTCTCAACTCACAGCTGCCTGTAACTTCAGTTCCTGGAGATCTGGTGACCTCTTCTGGCCTTCATAAGCAACAGCACTCATGCACACACTTCAGCTCAGACACACATGTATATGTATACACATAATTTAAAAGCAAAATAAAACAACAACAAAACAAAAACAGAAAATGGTTTCATTGCCACATTTCTCCTGCTTATCTTATGAGAAGGCCATCTTTTACAGCTGAGAAAACAGGAGGTATTACAGAAGTTTATTGATAGCCACACTTCCCTCTGACACAGAGTTCGGTGGGTGAGTTGTTGAATGGGATGGAATTTCTAGGCCCCCTATTTGGCAGAGCACTTAGACTGCTTGGGAATCCTGGAAGCCAATTTGTCCTGAGTGTCCTGGTGATGGAACCCCTATAATTTAGTTTTTTTTTTAAAATAATAATTGGTAAAATAATACCTTCATTTTTCACTCAAACCATTTATGAGGAAATAGATGATTGGATTCTGAAATTATTTATTTAATACACTGTAAGTTAAAATGATTTATTGATAACTTGGATGGAAGAAAGGAAGACACAATTACACCTCTGTATCACCAAGGTTAATCCCACTGTGACCATGCCGGAGTCAGGAGGATGAAAAGACTTGTGCTCTTAAAATGAAGCACCCCAGCTAGCTAGAAGGCAGACGTGGGAGAGGCCGTGACAAGCAACCATGAGGATTTGCATTCACACCTAGGAGCCCATATAAGAATGCAAGGCGTAGCAGTGACTATTTGTAATCCTGGCAGAAGAGAAGCTAAGGCAAGAGGGTCGCTGGGGCTCCTCAGTTAGGCAGCTGGTCCAATCATCAGCTGATGCAGCCACACCTCTGTGCCTTCCTACAAAGCGTTTCCCATCCTTAGTCTTTCCCCTTTGGTTATGGTGAAGAATGTGGGACAAACACCTGTGCATGCTTTAAAATCCAACACACACTTCACCACTTCTTGGGTTCTCTGAAAATTTGCTCTGACTATCCCAGAGAGTGCAGGATATTCAACTGTTCTCCACCATTTATTTAGGTAATTACAATACTAGTTTACGTTGTGATTATCTTGGCTAATTTCTTGCTGTCATCAGCTTTGGAAACCCAAGGCCAGCAAGGGTTTATAGCAGGTATTCACATATATAATGTCAAAAGAAAAAATGCATCAGCCCTTTTGGATGATACTCTCTTGTTGGACGACATCTCTATGCTTTCAGTTGAAATGAATGAATGAGTGAAGAAGAGCTCTGGGGCTGGGAAACCCATGTTCTCTCAGCGTTGAGTAGCTGAGTCCTGCCTCTTCTAGGCTGGTCCCCTAGCCCTGAAAGACTATGAGCCCTCGGGATGGCTCTGTGCAAGCAAGTGTGAGGATAGGAATTAAGGTTCCCAGAAACCCACTGAAACACCAGTGGGCCCAGTGGCCTTCCTGTCACTCGCGCCTCCACTGATGGAGACAGGTGATCTCCAGAGCAAACTAACTAGCAAGACTAGCTGTATCAGTGGACTCTGGGCTTAACCGGGGGGCCCTGCCTCAGTGAGTAAGGTGGATAAGACAGAGAAGGATTACTCCTAACACAAGCTGGAGCTTCCACTTGCACACACATAACATACAAACATGCATGACATCCAACACACACACACACACACACAGAGGAAAAGAAAAATAAAAGATTGTGAGCCATTCAGAAGTGGCTCATGGCTCATTTATCCCAGCATGGGGGCATTTGGTCTGTCTGCAAGGCAAAGGGCCAGACCCACTCTTATAGGCTGGCGATGGTCTGAGCTGTGTCAGCTGCGTGTGGTGGCTGAAGAACAGTTGACTTGGCTCGGAAGCACGTAAGGTTAGGGAAGGAGCCTGGAACTAAGAAGGGCTGTGTATAGTTCCTGTTCTCATTGCTGTAAGCAGCCAGCTGACAAGAAACAACGTTGAGTGGAAGGGATTCATTGGGGTTACCAGTTTAAGAGAGGACGTAGTCAGTCAGGAAGGCTGAGTCAGTAAGTACAGCCAGGAAGCAAAGAAGGGAGAGGAAGTGGATGTAGCCATAAAACCTCAGGTTGGGCTCCAGGAACTCACCCCCTCAGGTGAGTCCCCACCTCCTAAATAGTCTGCCTCCAGGGGACCAAGTGTTGAGGCATGTGAGTCTGTGGGGACATTTTAAATCCAAACCACAAGAGACAAGGAAACAGTGTTTCCCTGTCTCTCTGAGGCCACTGGGTTCTTCATCCCAGTCACCTCCCTCAGTCCCTGGGCTCCTTTCCTTTCTAGACACCTCTCTCTCCACGCCCATAGACAGCTTTAGTATTTGCTTATTTTAGCCCATCCCTACATTTATGTGTGATTGGGGTGTACATGCACATGTGCTTGTTGGTCATTTGGAGGCCTGAAGTCAACCTCGGCTTTCTCTCTTTCTCAGTCTCTCTTCCCCTTGTGTTCTGAGACAGTCTCTCACTCCTCCAGAGCTCTCCAACTTGCCTGAGCTGGCTGGCCAGGGGATCCCAGGGAGTCACCTGTCTCTACCTCTCCATCACTGGGATTGTAAAGGTACCACAATGCCTGGCTTTTCACTGTGGGTTTCGAGGCTCAAACTCAGGTGTGCATGCGTGTGGAACGAACATTTTATCAACAACACAAACTATGAGGTCTCCCCAGTCTACAGATGACATCACAAAATCCCTTGGGTTTTCTAAGTCCAGCTGTTCACACTCAACACTGTCTCTCTCCACATCCCACACCTTTGGGAGAAGCTCCAGTTGAGCCATGAATGCGAAGGCTGGACATAGCCTGACTGAGGGAGTGCTGTTAGGGGAGCATCCTTCCTAAGGAGCCTGCAGGGGTAAAGGATGTGGTTGCCATTTCTGTGATAGGCAAGGCTGAGATGATGAGAGCTCATTTAGAGCCTTTGTGCATGGCCAAGTGTTCCACTTTGTAACCCTCAGTAAAGGACACACTGAGGCATTCGACAGGTCTACTCCTCGTCTGTGCATGGTTCGGAGCCAATGAAGTCATTGGAACCAGGAGACAGATAACGTCTCTGCATCCTTCACGTGATGTCTCACTTCCGACACCTTAAAGCAGAAGGAACTAGGGGAAAAGAAGGATTTGATTTGGCCATCTTTTTTTGTGACTCACTGTTTTCCAAACTGTGTAATCTATTTCGGGAACTCGGTTATTAATCGTAACAGAAAGGAAGTAGGAGCATTGGAGAGAAACCTCTGTGTGACTTTCCCCAGCTTTGCTTTGTTCTGGTGTAACCTATAAAACCACTCCGTAAGTGAGTGTCAGCACAGATGAGCCTCTCCCCATCCCCACCCCAGAGCTCAATGATCGCTATGACACTTGGGGAAAAGTCTCTCTCCCAACTTCAGCTCTCATGGGTCCTAACCACTCATACCTCTCTCTCTCTCTCTCTCTCTCTCTCTCTCTCTCTCTCTCTCTCTCTCTCTCTCTCTCTCTCTCGGTCTATTTCGTTTTCTGGTCATTCTTAACCATGCCTCTTTCTTGACTCTTGATTGGCAGAGCGCATGCCTGCTTGCCTTCTGTAGCCATGCTCTTTGGAAAAAATATGTGCTCAGTTGGAGCGAAACAGGCGTAAGAAGCAGACCTGTGCGATAGTAAGGGCTGACAAGCAGTCATAAATTGGGGCACCTTTTAAATACACAGTGGAAACTTCAGAGAGGCAAACGGCAGCAAAGTGGAGAAATCTCTACTGTGGGTTAGCTCTGGGGGTGGTGGGAGCTTAGACGTCTATACAGTCCTGAAGTTTTGATCTGATATTTGCAAGGACTGCCTCGTTGTCAATCACAGTTAACTGATGTTAACTGATTAGAAGGGTGGCAATGAACGGTTATTAATGGTATTAAAGATGGCCTCAACAACTTGACTCAGGATCTGCAATGTTCAATTCTCAGCAATCACAGAAGCTATAATCTATTAGCCTTGTGCTTCCCACCTCACCAAGAATTTCCAGAATCATCTCTTTTTTTTTCCTCCAGAGCTGAGGACCGAACCCAGGGCTTTGAGCTTGCTAGGCAAGTGCTCTATCACTGAGCTAAATCCCCAAGCCCCCAGAATCATCTCTTGAGCTTGTTCATGTCCCCATTTTTTTCTCCACCTTATCATGATTCACTTTCCCCAAAATGGCTACAAAAATCTACAATGGCTCTCTTATTTTTTGTTCTGTTTGGGTCATGGTTTGTCAATCTTGCTTAGTTAAGACAGAACCAAATATAGGAAATAACTCCGCGAACAGAGACAAATGGACTAAACACGAACAAGGGAAATGGATAGATTCACAACCTGCTGTGGCAGGGGAGCCAGAAAGTTCTGCTTCTGTTTTGGCAGAGAAAGACTCGAAACCAGGCAGCATAGTGGGTGCTCTGCATGATGGCAAAGATGGAAACCTTCAGGTGCTTCTGGAAGTTGGAAGGATGTTAGTGTCTGTCCCTTCCTTTGACCGTCTGTCACCCCTGTCCTGACTTGTGGCTGCTCATGGCTGAATGAGGAGGTATGCACCTAGTGGGATATTGGGGTTTCTGTTTCCTTGCGAGCTGGACGGAAGAATGAACATTAGAAGTGCTGTCAGTTATCAAAGGGCCCCGACAAGCAAACACTTACAAAGACATTGTGCCGCTTGTTGACTTTATTAGACCAAGTGCTAGAGAAAGCGGCCCAACCTCTCTCCATTTTGACGTTTTGGTATCACGCTGTCTTCCTGGAATGGTTTCTGAAGGGGTGGGGGAGTTGGTTTCCTGTGCAGAATGTGCAAACTACAGGTCAGAGGTCAGTTCTCAGAGAATGGCACCAATGTCTATTAAGGTAACAAGTTTCTAGTTGAAGAAAGAGAAGAGAGAGGATGGAAAACAGAAGGGGAGGGAAGGTGGAAGAAAGGAAGAAAAAAAGAAAAAGAGAGGTGGAGCGAAAGAGAAGGAAATAGGAAGGAAGAGAGGGAAGGAGAAATGAGAAATGAAACAGAGGAAGAAAGCAATGAAGAAAGGGAGGGAGAGAGAGGGAGGAAGGGAGAACATAGCGGTTTGAATCAAAAATATCTCCCATAGCCTCACATATTTGAATGCTAGGTTGAAGCTGCTGCTTGCGGAGTTTCTAGACCCTGCGGAGGTGGAGCCTCCCTAGAGGAAGCACAGCGCTGGAGAATGCTTTGGGTGTATGTAGCCTCGCCCTACTTCCGCTTGGCTCTCTAGGCCTTGAATGTGCGGCTGGAGGTAATGCTCTCTCAGCTTCTAGTCATGGCTACCTGCTCCCATGCTTACCACCCTTCGAGGGACTCTCTCTAGAACTGTGATCTAAAATGAACTTTCTCCCCTACATGGTGTTTGGTCATGGTGTTTCAGTACAGCTCAAAACCGTAACAAATTGGAAGGGTGAGAGAGGAAGAAAGATGGAAAGAGGGAGAAGGAAAGAGAAAAAGAAGGAATGAGAGAAGAGGTAAGGGAAGGAAAAGGAAGGAGGAAATCAGATACGAGGAAACATGGTAGAGTACAATGGTGCTGCTATCCACTGCCGCATCCCCAGTTACCCTTTGAGAGCTGAGTCTGTCCCCATGTCAAGGGATGGTTTATCCTGGGCTGGCATTCTGTCCTTGGAATCTTTCAGGCAGGCCCATGGTTCAAAGCCCTTCCTGTCCAAAGCAGAGAGATGACCCTTCTGTCACTCAGACAGACAGGTACCAAGGGCCTTTGAGGAGGCACTTAAGGAATTTTCCTTGTGCGGTTGTTCAGGGTGTGTTGTTCAGGTAATTTAACATTGATTTTAGTTTAAAAGGCAATTAAAACAAAATGGGCAGCCACTAGCCACTTAGGTTAAATAAGCTCAGATTTAAATCGCTTCTCATTGCCACTTTTGTTTTCCAAAGGGTTTGAGCTCCTCGATGCTAATTTGGTCTGCTGTCTTGGGGAGGCACGCAGGGCAGATGTGACTAGAGGACTGGTGGGCTCCAGCTGTGTCCCCCTCAAAGCTATTATGTAGTATATACAATGCTTTTTTTCAGGCTGTGCCTGGCCCTAGGAGACTCTATTTTACAAGAGGCTTGCAAATCCATTTTGAGGTAAGGAGATGATTGAAGGTCCTGTGTGGACCCAGAAACAGTACCATCTGTCAGATGCCCCCATCCAGCACAGACTGATAATTGACTTACTTCTGGTAACGCTATTATGTATTGAGGTGAATCGAGACTGTAGAAACACAGGGTGTGTGGAAATCTGATTCAGGAAACCAGGCCCAAGAACTGATCAGACACAGCAGACCAAGGAAAGGGTGAAACTCCCACTCCCTTGCCTGGCCCTTGTACCTTGATGGACAGCTTACACTGACTCCATGATTCCACACCACTATATCATCTGCAGAAGACTGCCCAACTATAGGCTTCCGCTGGACTTTGTCTTCTGACGAGAGGTGGCCCACTCAGCCTGCCTGCCAATCCACCAACTGACCCAAGTGTGCCTGCCAATCCACCTACTGACCCAAGTGGACCTGTCCTGGGCCTGCCATTTTCTATTCTCGAACCCCAAGTAGACCATTCGTTTGCGCAGATGAACTAACTGCACAGCACTGCTCTCCAACCCTGACTCCTGCTCCACCAGCAGCTGCCTCCTAGCCCTGGTCTAGTTTGTTATCTTGTTAACACAGATTCTCCCTCTGGCCACTTCTGAAACCTTTTGAACCCCACTGCAGCCTCTTTAATGTGCTAATATTAGCAATTAAGAATGAAATAAAAGAATCCGCACTTTTCTCAGCCAGATTACCAGGGTAGGCAGGATTATCTGGCAAATTGCTGCCATTAAAATCCTCTAAAGCTTGTGATTTTATTGTTATTCAATAAATTCTGACATGTGGAAAGGCACAAACGTGTTCCCCTATGGTTCTGGCTCACCTCGCTTATGATAGGGAGTCAGCCAAGAGATAGTTACTCAAAGAGAAAAGATTGGAAAAATAACACTTAGGGCGAGATTGATTTTCTTTATTCTCCTCCAGGAGTTTGGAGGAGTGTGAGTTTCCAGGATTTGGAGTGTGCGTGCATGTGTGCATGTGTGTGTGTGTGTGTGCGCGTGTGTGCGTGTGTGTGTGTGTGCGTGTGCATGCTTATATGTCAGTCTTTAATGGCTTGAGACGGCTTACTTGTTTGCTACCCCACAGAATATTCTGGGCTACCTTGCTGCAAACTGTTAGAGATTCTCCATCCTCTACCTCTCGTGCCTCTCAGCAGGTGATGGGAATGGTACATCGGACTTTATTTGAATCTTGGGGATTTGAACTCAGCTCCTCACGCTTGAACAGAGGTGCTTTCCCACTGAGCTGTCTCTCCAGCTCAAGATTTGAGTTCTTCCCATGTAAAATCCTAAAAGCAGAGCCTGCTTGAAGTCAGTCTCACTTGTTGGTGTTCCTCCTGCACGTGTGAACAGAGACAGGCTCCTGGCACCACAGACACAGAAATGTTCACTAGGGCAATATCTAGTGCAGAGGAAGAAGCAATGGCTTCATGGTAAGGTCGTCTAGCAGCATGGGTGATGTGACTTTTCAATTCATTTCTGATGTAGCCACAAGCATTCGTGGTATGTTACTGCAAAGTACAGAAGATACTACTTTATATGGTAAAGTGACATTTGTGTGTCGATGGTGTTTCCATTCTGTCAGCCGTGGGAAATACAATCAAGTGGATGGATTGGCTGTAAAACCTTACATGTTACCGTCCTTGGTGTTAAACAATGCATCTCTCTCTCTCTCTCTCTCTCTCTCTCTCTCTCTCTCTCTCTCTCTCTCTGTCTCTTACAAATTTTCTAAATATTCTACAATAAATAATGAACATTCATCGGTCTTAGAGTTACTGCTCTGTTCCGCATATGTGTCTGTGTTTTTGTACTCGTTATATGTGTAAGGATCAATATGTAAGCATGGTCTCTGAGGAAGGAAAAGGGTATATTAATTACTCCCCATTTTTAACTTTTTAAATAATTGTAAGGATTTCATTTATTTATCTATTTATTTATTTATTTATTTTTGGTTCTTTTTTTCGGAGCTGGGGACCGAACCCAGGGCCTTACACTTCCTAGGCAAGCGCTCTACCACTGAGCTAAATCCCCAACCCCAGGATTTCTTTTATTTTTAAATGCACATATGCACTCGTGAGTGCTGGTGCTCCTAGAGGCCAGAAGAAGAGTCAGTCTCCTGGAAGCAGAATGACAGGTGGATGTGAGCCTGGCATGGGTGCTGGGAAAGGAAGTGGTCCCTCTGTTGGAGTCATAAGCTCTCTCAAGCACTGAGTCTCCTTTCACTTTTGTCTCCCACTGAGCTTGGAGCTCACAGGATTAAAGATTAGGGTTGCTAGCCAGTGAACCCTAGGAATGCCCCTGTCTCTGTCTCTTCAGCATTGTGAGTGTGGGTGTGCTCTTCCTTGCCCAGATTTTGCATGATTTGGAGTGATGTCACTCAGTTCTAATGCTTGTATACTGCACACTTTATATACTGAGCAATCTCCCCCCACTTATGGCCTTATAATCAAGAAAAAGACACTGAGAGCAATGTTTGCTTGTGGCAGTGCCTAGACAAACATCCCCACGGTGATGCCACTGGATCCCTATGCAGGAATGAGGCTGTGCATGCCTGTGCTGTGCTGAGGAGTTAGGCCGGACTTATAATACTTCTGTTTCGTATTTGAAAGAAGGCTATGTTGGTTTTGGAAGATGGGCTCTTTACCCAGTCCTTGTTTACAGTTTTAAGGCAAACCATTCTGTAGAAAATGGTTTCAAATACACATTGGTGTGGCTACAGAGATGGCCCAGTAGTTCTGAGTCCTTGACCTTCTTCAGATGACCAGAGCTCTAGTCCTAGCACCTGGGTTGAGCAGCTCACAAACACCCAACACTGGCTCCAGAGTCCACCATTCTGGCCTCTCTACATACTTGCACACATGGCATACACTCACACAGAGACTTAGTGCATGCTCTCTCACTGCACACTGCTCTATGAAGCTCGTCCTTCCTAATCTGAGGAGATTATGAAGTACCATGACACAAAAGAGCACTAGGCCCCATTGTTCTCATCTTGTGATGTTACAGTGTGGTTGCTATGTCATTTTAGTGTATGGTGTTTTATATTTTTCCAGATAGGAGCTGTTTTATGCTTTTGTTTGGTAAATATTTTTAAACTACTGAAGGAGTGGTATTTCCATAGGATGAGGTCTATCTCTGTGGGTCACTACCATAGTTCTTATGGGGGAAAGATAATCTGTTACCTTTGCTTAAACGGTAAGATTGATTTTAGTAAAAGTATTTTGTGTGTTGAAGATCAGCAGCATGATTTTTTCCTAAGAGGAACTAATTAGATGTTGACGATTTCAAAGTATATTAGTGAAAAGTAAACTATGATTTTTCTCTTTCTCCCCCCTCTCTTTCTCTTTCATATGCAGGTTTGCATGTATGCATGCACATAGGTGTGTATGCATGTGAAGGCCAGACCCAGTCACTATCTACCTTCTCTGTTTTGATTTTGAGACAGTTTCTCACAGGACCTGAATCTCTCAGATTAGACTAGGCTAGGTCCTACCTCTCCATCCCCAGGTACCATGTCTGGACTTTCAACTGAGCATTAGGGGTGGAACTTAGTTCTTCATGCTTATGGTAAGAACTGGTAAGAACTTTCCAGGCTGAGCATCTCTCCACCCTCAAAATGCAGTGTTTGTTTTGAAAGATTTTTTTTTAACATTAGAAGAGAAAAGGGAGTCCCTGAGCAGACATTGGTAGTAGCATGAAGAACAGACATTGGTAGTAGCATGAAGAGCAGACATTGGTAGTTCCATGAAGAACAGACATCAGTAATAGCATGAAGTAGACACTGGTGGTGGTGTGAAGAGCAGACAGTGGTGGTGGCATGAAGTAGACACTGGGGGTGGTGTGAAGAGCAGACAGTGGTGGTGGTGTGAAGAGCAGACAGTGGTGGTGGTGTGAAGAGCAGACACTGGTGGTGGTGTGAAGAGCAGACACTGGTGGTGGTGTGAAGAGCAGACACTGGTGGTGGTGTGAAGAGCAGACACTGGTGGTGGTGTGAAGAACAGACACTGGTGGTGGTGATGTGAAGAGCAGACACTGGTGGTGGTGTGAAGAGCAGACATTGGTGGTGGCGTGAAGAGCAGACACTGGTGGTGGTGTGAAGAGCAGACACTGGTGGTGGTGGTGTGAAGAGCAGACACTGGTGGTGGTGGTATGAAGAGCAGACACTGGTGGTGGTGTGAAGAGCAGACACTGGTGGTGGTGTGAAGAGCAGACAGTGATGGTGGTGTGAAGAGCAGACACTGGTGGTGGTGTGAAGAGCAGACACTGGTGGTGGTGTGAAGAGCAGACAGTGATGGTGATGTGAAGAGCAGACACTGGTGGTGGTGGTGTGAAGAGCAGACACTGGTGGTGGTGTGAAGAGCAGACACTGGTGGTGGTGTGAAGAGCAGACATTGGTGGTGGTGTGAAGAGCAGACATTGGTGGTGGTGTGAAGAGCAGACACTGGTGGGAGTGCTCACTAGCATGCGTATGGGCAAGTGCCCTCATATTTGTCTTATTTACCTGTTTGAAAAAATTGAGACATTTCAGGAGAAAACAAAAATTAATCAATAAACACCCTTATTTCCAACTCAAGAGTCTGCTCCCCTAGCATAATATCTGCCTATTATGAGCACAGACTTCTTTTGTTGTTTATTTTTATTTTTATTTTTCATTTTTTGAATATTGGCGCATAGTTCGTGCTAGCCTTGAACCCATAAAGGTTGGGCTCATGCAAATGTTTCACCATGCTGAGTTACACTAGTACCCTGTAAAGATGTCTCCCCCATATCATTCACACCGAAAATGAGAAAACACTAGTTGTTTTAAACTTTAAAAATGACAAATATGCACACATGGATACTTATTTCAATAATATTGCAAGGTGGTACAACCAGTCTGGAAATCAGTCTGGTGCTTCCTCAGAAAATTGGACATTGAACTACCTAAGGACCCAGCTATACCACTCCTGGGCATATACCCAAAAGATACTCCAACATATAATAAGGACACATGCTCCACTATGTTCATAGAAGCCTTATTTATAATAGCCAGAAGCTGGAAAGAACCCAGATGCCCTTCAACAGAGGAATGAATACAGAAAATGTGGTACAGCTACACAATGGAGTACTACTCAGCTATCAAAAACAATGACTTCATGAAATTCTTAGGCAAATGGATGGAACTAGAAAATATCATCCTGAGTGAGGTAACCCCGTCACAAAAGAACACACATGGTATGTACTCACTGGTAAGTGGATATTAGCCCAAAAGCTTAGAATACCTAAGGAAAAAATTCACATATCATATAAAGCCCAAGAAGAAGGAAAACCAAAATGTAGATGCTTCATTCCTTCTTAGACGGGAGAGCAAAATACTCATGGAAAGAAATACAGGGACAAAGAGTGGAGCTGGGACTGAAGAAAAGGTCATCCAGAGACTGCCCCATCCCATATGCAGCCACCAAACCCAGTCACTATTGCTGATGCCAAGAAGTGCTTGCTGAAAGGGACCAGATATGGGTGTCTCCTGAGAGGCTCTGCCAAAGCCCTACTGATACAGATGAGTATGCTTGCAGTTAACCATTGGACTGGGCACAGAGACCCAAATGGAGGAGTTAGAGAAAAGAGTGAAGGAGCTGAAGGGGTCTACAACACAGGGTAGGAAGAACAACCAGACCCCGCCTGAGCTCCCAGGGACTAAACCACCAAACAATGAGTGCACATGGAGGGAACCATGATTCCAGCCACTTATGTAGCAGAGGATGGCATTGTCTAGCATCAATAGGAGGAAAAGCCCTTGGTCCTGTGAAGGCTCATTTCCCCAATGAAGAGTAATGCCAGTACATTGAGGTGGGAGTGGGTGGGTGGCAGTGGGAGCGTCCTCATAGAAGCAGGGAAAGGGGTATGGGAGAGGGGAGAAAGGAGATTACATTTGAAATGTAAATACATAAAATATCCAAGAAAATAAAATTTTTAAAAAAGGGGGAAAGTATTAAATCAATATAAAAATTCTCTATCCCCTAGCTCAGTTCCACAGGATTAAATTTAGGGACCCACTCTATAGGCAGGCACTATACCATATTATTCTTTTTGTTTCCATTTGATTTAAGCTGCCCTTCCCGCCATATATGTGTATGTGTATGTGAATGTATATGTATGTGTGAATGTGTATGTGTGTGTATATATATATATATATATATATATATATATATATATGAGAGAGAGAGATGGAGGGAAAGAAAGAGGGAGGGAGAATTTGGAGATAAACATACACACACAGAGAAAGAGAGAGACAGAGAGACAGAGAGACAGAGAGACAGAGAGACAGAGATGGGGAATCTTATTGTAGCCAAGGTTGAACTGAAGTTCCCCTTGTTCCCCATGTACCTGAGGGTGACCTTGCACGTCTCCTGCCTTTCACTGCCCTGAGGCCTCTGTGCCTAGTTTATACTATGTTAGAGATCAAACTCTATGCCCACTCAACCAACTGGTTCAAATCCCCGCTCCTTTTGTAATAGGAGAAAGAGTTTATCTCCCTCCAACATCCATATTTTGTTCATACTGATTCTGTGGTTAAGAACGGGATGCCCATGATGCCCAGGACTCTGAACGTGACAGCAGTTAACTTTAGTCTGTGGGGATCACTGGCCCTCCACCTCCCTCTCCACGATCTGCAGTGATAGCAGACCAGGATAATATGGAAACAGGTCGGCTGTGTGTACCCAATTCCACTGTAAATATGAAAATGTTAATCTCCCCATATAAAGATAGATTATATGTTATATATGTATATGTGATCTTTCTCTTTGGATTTTTTGCTTAACTCCATTTCTCATTGGTAGCTGGAAAAAACTTGGCATCTGTTGAGTCGTGCTCTTGGCTGTGTATGAGCAGCCTGTGTTCAGGGACATTTTATATACAGTTAGAAGTTATATGTAGTTGTAGAAAATCTTTCCTCCCCCTCTGTTGGTGGACATATTTCCCTTCACATGCAGCATTGTCTTGCATGAGTCATTTGTAATGACTTCTGTTGCTTTGATTTTTTCAGTGTTGAGGGTTGACCATGAGGCCTCATTATTTCTAGGCAACGTATACCCGTGGCACTGTTCGTTTTCTTCATTTTGAGACAAGTTCTGAACAGCCTTCGTTGGCCTACAGCTCAGGTAGACCTTGAACATACACTTAAAGAATAGTTGTGAATAGAGACTTCAGAAGCTAGGTCAGGTTATTACTAAATTGCATTTTTATCTCAGCATTATTATTTTTATTAATTTATTACTATTTTTTTACCAAAAAAATGTGTGCCTCTTCGCATTTGTCTTACTTAGGGTTTTTTCTGCTCTGATGAAACACCCTAACCAAAGCAACGTGGAGAAAAAAGGGTTGATTTTGCTTGCAGTCCCACATAACAGTTCATGATCAACCGCAGTGTGGGCAGGACTTCAAACATCACAGGAACCTGGAGACTGGAGCTGATGAGGGGCCATGGAGAGGTGCTGCTTCCCAGGCTGCTTTTACGAAGAACACAGGAGCACCAGCCCAGGGACAGTACCACCCACAATGGGCTATGCTCTCTCCTATACATCACTAAGAACATTTCATACATTATAGGGACATTTTTTCACCTGATGTTCCTTGCTATCAAATAACTCTAATTTGTGTCAAGTTAACATGAAGCTAGCCAGGGTAGCATTTTTCAGTTCTTCAGCTCTTTACATAGCAGTGCATGCAGGGATGATGTATTTGTGTTTTGCTTTTATTGCTGTATAGTATTCCATGCAAGGACATGCTATGTTTGTAAGATTCCAATGGGTGTCTAGTTTGTGGGGTTTCCTCCTATTATAATTGGTAGAAAATTACACAGGAGAATGTACCTTTTGGGTGTTAACTGTGAATCTGTTTGCTGCTCGTTGGGTATGCATAGTTTCCCAGTTGTGATCCTGTGCCTGGGTGCATTTGGGTGGCTCTTCTCCCATTCTTGCAGGGAGACATCCTCCCTCCTTCCCTCCCTTCTTTCTTCCAGAAAGAAACAACCTTGTCCCGGCATCGTCTTGTCTTGTAGCTCCAGATGCTTGTGGAGACCCCTAGCTCCCTGTGGATGAATTCGGACACTGTCTTAACTCTTTGCTGTGCCATATCCACATGAGTATAGCAATTTATATCAATAACCAGGTCTGGCAACATCTGCCAAGGTTGTCACACTCAGTGATTAAATGGCCATATGTGCCCGAGAACACAGGGACAATGAGGCTGTAATTAGGACTCACTGTCTCCCCACTGGCCACCCGCTCCACGATTCACTTCGAATAACCTTGCTTTTGTGAACTGATTTGTGAACCAAATTATCCCAGGGAGAATGAAGTTTGTGCTGTGATGAAAACACTTTCTAGCCATGGATCTTAGTAAGCGCACAGGACACCAGCAAGCTGAAGCCTAAACACCTTTCTTTTCCCCCTAATTCTTTTGCGACAGGCATCCAGGGTCTGACACAGGTTAGGAAGTTAGCTTTGGGTCCGCAGATGTGCCACAGTTGGTAAGGTGTATGAAGGCTTCAGAAACACATGATGTTAGCATGGTCCTATTCCCAGCAATGCTTAGTTGTGCAGTGCCATCCCCAGCCATACCATGAGTTCCAGGCCAGCCTAGGAAACACAAAACCATGTGGAAGAAACTAGGGAGTATAATTCACTGTGTATCAGCTCATCCTTGGAAACCCATTTTCACCTGATTTCTTCTTTTCCTTCCTTTAAATGTCACTGTACCCAGAAAAGGCAAACAGGGGAAAGACAGAAAACTATGATTAACACCCCCAACGAACTAAAAGCACTATCGTACTGCCATATCAAAACACACTTCAAACGGAAGGAGAAATTCCCTTGTCATTTACTTCCTGAGGTGAAAGAGACAGGTGATGGTTATATAAGACCTTGGCACATTCAGGGAAAACCCTGGAAAAATGGCCTCAGTGTGGAGCTGCAATAAACGTGAGAATAAATACTAGAGAGATTTGTCAAGTTTTAAATTTGCTTATCAGTGTAGAAAGCTGCCATTTGTAGAAGCTAGCACACATGCTAGGTCTTCACTTTTTAAATAAGATAGTTTGGCAGGGCAGTGAGAACCTCACTCTTCACCAAAGGTAGTTCAGAATATACATGTTTGTACACACACACACACACACACACACACACACACTCATTCTTACAGGTAAATACAGATTTTTGTATGTGTAAAATTATTACATCAACTCACATACACTTGAAGAAGCAAAGGCATTCTCAGGAATGTATAGTGCAGTTTCCACAGTGAGAAAGAGAAAATGAGAACATTAATTGTTTTATATTCAAAAGCCCTGTTTCCATAAATGAAGGTTTAGACCCTACACAGGATATCTTTGTCTGCTAATGGAAATTAGAATCATGTGCCATTCATATGTAACCTAACTGGTATTAACACACACACACACACACACACACACACACACACACACACACAGGAGAGAGAGAGACAGAGAGAGAGAGAGACAGAGAGAGAGAGAGAGAGAGAGAGAGAGAGGAAAGAGACAGACAGAGACAGAGATAGACAGAGACAGAGATGGAGACACAGAGACTTAGAGACATAGTGTGGGGTAGAGATTGGTGAAGGTTTGGGGGAACAAATAGGACATTTGCCTGGATGCTGATGTTACTGGAGGCAAATCGCTTTCAAAGCCGATTTTTGAACTTTCACCAAAAGTATGCAGCCCTTCAAAGCAAGAGCAAAGTTCAGTGCTTTCTCATTTAGCACAAGAGCTGGGAGATTTGAGCTGCCAAGGAGTAAACCCACTAAATGGAGTGCAGCTGCCTCATGGGGGATATGGAGGCAGGCCATGGGCTGTGGTGTGGTGGGGCGAAGGGTCTCCCAGCCTCCCGGAATTCCTCCATGAAGTGGCAGATTGGAAGTCATAAATACTGGCTATGGACATTTTGAATAATGCAGGGAGTAGCGTAAGTAATTGCCAGCGCTGATATCCTGCCTTGGACATCTCATTGCTCCTGAGTTAAAATTGGTTGTCAAGTGAGGACTCTGGGGACCGTGCAAGGTGCCCTATTCTGTCATGTGGTACATATTTAATGCTTGAAAGAACAAGGGAAGAGACACGTGCTGGAGAAGGGGGGGGTGGGGAGATTGTGCCATCCGTTTATACTTTCCGAGTGCTTGGCAAAGGTGGGAGGGGTAGCTTGCAGTTCTTCCCTCAGTTGCTAGACTTTGCAAAAATTAAAATAAAAACCAGGCGTCCAGTTCGTCTGTCCATCATTTGGCTGTCAGCGCCGCATGGCAGTAGGCTTGTCTTTGTGTGTTCCTGGAGCTTTGATTACCTCCCTGCACCGCGCGCTCGCTTTTGCGCTCTGGTGCCTGCTGGATCTCTGGCCCTCTCGCTTGTTCGGGGCCTTGAACACCTGCTGGTGGCTGGAGCAAAACAGCCCAGGCAGGCGGAGGCGCGGCCAGCCCAGCAGAGAGAGCTGGAATCATTGGCATTGCTAGCACGTGGGTACCATTCGCTGCTGCTGCCCCGGCACTTCTCCCGCCTTGCGTTTCTCCCAATGCGATATAGCAAGAGAGGGAGCAGGAGACGCTTTTGCAGCGGGCGATGAAATCCTGGCAGCTAATTGCAGTCGTGGGAGATGCCCTTCAGGTAAGGCGAGCGAGGGAGGCACGGAGACACTATGGGCGGGGGAGCAAGAGACTGGATGGGAGGGAGGGGAGGCAGCGCTGGCACCAGCATCCGAGCATCCCGGAGCCCGCTGGACGGATGCTTGGGAGGAGGGCGCGCAGGGACGGGGGCGGGCGGCAGGGGGAGGAGTGTGCGAATTGACATTCGGGGCTGCCTGTGGCAGGCGAGCCGCCGCCAGCCTCTGTCCAACGTTAGCTCAGAGAAGGTGGCGGGCGGGCGTGTGCACCTCTGGGGCCGCGGATCAGAATCCGGACCTGGCGGTGGATGGAGCTCAGGGAGCCTTGAGAGGCAATGGCAGGACGCAGATGTGTGTACAGCGAGTGAATTACACAGGGTAGGTAAGTTCAGCTCCGGAGTCCTGTGGGATACGATCTGAATTCGCCCTGCGCTCCCCGAGGGTCCCTCAATACCCCGGGAGCTTAGACGGGCTGGGGGACCAGAGGGTGGATCGATTCGCTTTTACCAAGTGCAAGTTCGCGGGGAACTTCCCTGGAAATAGCCATCCGCTCTGTTGAACTTTATTCCCAGAGATGATTAAGCGTTTATTAAGGACTGGTGTTACAAGACCCGCAGGCTAGGGCTGGATTTTGCAAAGAAGATGGGGCGGGGGTTGTGAATGGGCAGATGGGCCGCGCGTTTGGAAAGTTGGCACGCGCTTGTGCGTGCGTGTGCAGAGGCATTGCATGTCGCCAGAGACAGGTCGACCCTGCCCATCATGCTGGCGTCTTGCTCTTACACCATTCCTGATTTCTAGATGCCGGTGAAAGAGGCATTCCACGAACAATATTGAACGCGTGCTTTCTATTGAAAAAATAAATAAACCCTGAGCTGTGCCATCTCATGGCAGAGCCGTCTTTCCTGGGAGAGCCAATGAGGGAACATGTACACAGTGTTGTACACATCGCTCATTAGAAGAGAAACAGCACCTGTGAGGACTCTAGCCCTTCCCTCCAGCCATTACTTCCAGATGATAGGTGAAATTGAGGGTTCTGTGTATTTCTTTTAACAAGAGAGCTGTGTTTTCCTGTCTCCCACTTCGGGGGATTTGATAGGGATTCTGGACCAAAGTTTTGTGGCAGCACCCCATTAGTAAATGATTATATCATCAGTGGAGGTTGAATTCTAGTGTCAGGAGATGGCTCAGAATTTACTCAGGGTTTATATGGTTTTCATTTTAGCCTTGCAGGTATGGGTGTAGCATGTTCTGAGGAAGTAAAACAAATTATTGTGTGGTCATCTTATTGTAGCTACACAGCAAATGGTCTGCCTCATAGGCTTCCAGGCCTTTCTTAAATTCCCGTAGTTTTGACCCCCACGGGTGATAGCTCGAAGGGTGAGAGTATCTGTGGAGGGCAGTGTTGGAGCTTGGCAGTGATTAAGTTTGTAAGGGGTTGTGTTCGGATCAGTCATCTATATCGGCCACAGCTGTTTACCACGGGCCGGTGGAGAGATTCCAGCTCTTGCAAGTTCTCCTAAGAAGCCGATTCTGCAGTTCTCGGCTGACTCCATCCCTCTGACCTCAACTGGGAGATGGCAAAGATTTGGAAGAAGGAATCGCTCCAGTCAAGACAGAGAAGATGGGAGGGTGTCCCCTCCTCAGCCTCCTTTCTTTCTTCACTTGTCCATCCATATAGCTGTTTGCACTGGCCTGCCCTTACTTACTTTTTCTTTCCTTCCCAGAGCAGCCTTTCAGGTTGCTTCTGCTGTACATTGTCTAACAAATATTTAGGATCCAAGAGAGACTGTGAATCCAATTCGCTTTTGCCCCTGGAACACTTTGCTCATACACTAGAAACACTTAGCATCGGATAACCCTTCCCACCCCACCAAGTATCCTGACCCTACAGAAAATGAACATGCAAACTTTACTCTCCCTTTCTTCTTGTCCCGACTCTGGGGAAAGGCTCTGGCCCCACAGAGAGACCCGATGGCTGGGTGGCTGGCAAGTATCGATTGCATCGAGGACCTGTCTGAGACAAGTGTAGTTTTGCAGCTGTAACTCTGCGTTCAAACTTTTTTCTCTGTTCCCTGCCTGCATTTTACTGCAGGGCCGTTTTAATCTGTCTTCCCTTGGACCTGAGAGAGGTGACGGTCAGCACAGAGGGCAGCTTTAACTATCACGACAGCAGTGCATACCAAAGTTAAGTGTGTTTCTGTGGACTCTTCCAGAGGGCTCGCTGACACCCACCCTCACTCGATCTCTAGAGCTTTGTCTTTTTCTCCAGGAAGAGCACGATACAAACGTTAAAGAGGACGTGAGGAAACAAAAGGTCTGTTTGAACAGTTGCCTTTCATCTAAGTGATGGTCTCATTTTATGACGAGTGGGATATTTGACATTAATCACTCTACTTTCAGAAACCCTCCATCCATTTATTATCTTTGCCTGAGAGTAGAAATATGATTGGAAAAACATTTTTCATCTAAGTACATACTGATGTAGCCTATGGAAGACTTCGTTAACCTGAATCGATTGGTTCAGGAGGTTTGAGCTGAGAAGCCGAAAGTAGTCTAGCAAGTAAGAAAAATACGCCACCTAACAAAGGGCTGTTATCGGGAGGCTGAGGTACAGCATTGCATAAAGGAGCTTGCCACCAAGTCTCACGACCTGAGTTCGATTCCTGGGACCCATGTGTGTTGAAGGAGAGAACTGACTCCTGAAAGTTGTCCTCAGATCTCCACATGTGTGCTCTCTCTCTGCCTTCCCCCTTACCCCCCTCTCTCTGTTTCTCTTTCTCTGTCTCTGTCTCTCTCTTACACACTGCTACTCGTAGTGATAAAATAAAGAATATAGTAAAAGTCTATTATTAGTATTGACTTCACTTTTAGCTCTTGTACTTTGAATTTTCCATGTTTAATACTGAAATCACCACAAAAGGCATTTGAGGGGACGCTTTGAAAGTAAAAGAACTTGAGTTTAGGTGGGTATGGAGGTGGGAAGGATTTGTAAGGAGATGTTGAAGGAGAAAGACTATGACCAGAGTATATTTTACAGAAAATATGAAAACACAGTGTCTAAAAAGAGATAATTTCCATGGAATCAAATAGCCCCTTTAGACATTAATTTCCGATCTTGTCCTGATTTTCTGATAAATAGAAAAGTGAATAGAGAAGAGAAGGTCGGCACCCTTCAAGGTGGTGTTGGTTGTTGTTTTGTTCATTAGAACTGATTTTGTTGTTTAGTAGAAACTTGGGAGTGTGAGGGCTCCCTGGCTTTGCAGGTGTTCATGGGTGTCTGGGTTTCTCCTATTTCTTGTCCCATTTGTGCTCAGCAGAACGTTCTTGTATATTCTAAAACATGATAAGCAGGAGAGAACATGGCGAAGGAGAGTTTTACCATGGTGCAATTAAATTAAGTCACCCGGAGCCAAGTGGAATTCTAGTTCTGGGAGATGGGGGTTCATGTCTCATCCCTCAGCTTCCAAAACACCAAAGCAAATAAATCTTTTAAAGTCAGCATTTCCATTCAGAACTTAGACTGGAAACTCTCGCAAATTAAATGATCCAAGAACTCTTATGCCCCCAAACAATTTCAGGGGCTAATTTTTTAATTGGTCTGAAGTCAGTGCAAGAAGTTGTGGGGGTCATCTGTTGCTTGTGTGCCCAGAAGACCCAAACAGCTAACGTCAGCGGTAACAACTTGCTTTTGATTCAGTAGAACTAGGTTATGAATTCAAGCAATTAAACATGACAAAAAGCCCAATTTCACTGCCTAGATTAGTATGCTTCCAATTTTTCCTGCTCCATAAAAATTTCAAAGTGTTCTTTCTGGTTAGGTGCTTGTATAACCAATAAGTGATGAACGGTTCCCGTTCCTCCCTCGCTGTGATGTCCAAACTCTTTGATGTCACAGATGCGAATACAGTCCACTGGATGTTAGACACAATCAAGCAGTTGCCATGAAATAATCCTGGCTTAGGTTTGAAGCTGGATTGGGGAACGAATAGTAATTAGTTCATTGGCGTTTATCAGCTGTGAGTCTATGGCCAGGTCTAATGGAGGCCAAGGGGAGACTCTTCAGACAGAGATAGAAATATGAAAGCATACCCAATGTTTCCCAAGATGTGATGATATCGATAGGTAGATGAGGTGGTAGATAAATATGTGGGTGTATCTATTTGTGTATATGTAGTACATATATGTTTTATTTTTGCAAATAGCTTAGGCAATGTGAGCCCTGTTTATGGTCTTTTCTTGATTTTGCTCTCTTTCTTTTTACAGAATTGAAGTCTAGCGTTCTGCATTCATGTTTGTCTTGTTTACCAAAGCTTATCTTTCTTTAAAATGGGCAGCCTTTGGGAGCAATGCTTAGTCCAGTGTGTTCCCACTGGATTGCCTGCAGTTTTTTGCCAGTGAGCCTAATTTCCCAGCCTGCTCTATGCCATCGCACAAATATTGTGCATACCCACACATCCCAGGGAGGCCCCTCCAGCACGGTCTCTCTCACACTTCCAACTGCTCCAGCATAACCAAAGTCAAGCATCTCTTTCTGCCACCTCTGTCTGTGCAGAAAGGACATGGTGCCTTCCGGATTGCTATGAGGCTTTGCTGTCCTCCCTTCACTCCTTTCAACCGTTCTGCATCATTTGCTGTTGATGTGTGTACTTGTTCTCAGATTGAAATCTCTGCTTGTCAGAAAATCATGCTGCTATGGTAGGGGGTATCTCCACAGCTGTTATAGTTACTGGGATGCATAGCTAGAGGTCCTGTGTTCGTATTAAAACATGGGGACAGGAAGGGCACTTGCCCAGGCACAGTGACCATCAGAACAGTTCAGTGGCTCACATGGGACATTTTGCCTCCTCGCACTTGCTTCCTCGGGTGTTGGGCAGTGGGCTAAAGGGCTAAAGACCTAAGGCTGTTTCCTATAGTCCTCAGCGTGATTGTGCCCCATAGATATCGCTCCTCTCAATTCACAGACAGTGCAACCATTTTCCAGACTGGGTGACTCAAAGAATTAGACTCCAGAATATTTTTTTTTAAATTCAACATACCAAGATACCATTAAACTATATTAATTTGAAGGCAGAATGAGCTGTGCGGAAGGGTGCTTAGCAGATGTCCTAGGCTAGCAGTTTTATCCACTATCCAGAATGTTTGGTAACACTGTGGAGATGGCTGCGGTTATCGCCATAGGCACAGGTCACTGCTGGCATTCAGTGGCTAGAAGTCTTGTGAGGACACCCTCCTCTCCCAAGGCAAGCAGGAAGAGCTTCCACAGAAGTACTGAATGCTCAGGTGGAGTAATGGTGCCCTAGGTCCTAGGTAACATCAGGGTGAGATACTGATAGACTCAAGCCAGTAGAAGTGGGGGCAGAGAACCCAGCAATTGACATTCTAAAATCTACTCTGGATTCTATGAATACGCAAAGGCTCCCATTTTCTCATAGGCCAGCATTACTTTGAACATTTTTTTCCCTTAGATATGAGATATATTTCATTGTAGTTGAGGTGCATGTGTTATCCCCCACCCCATTTACTCAGTGTTAAGTCTGGCAAGTGCTGGGTAATGGGGTATTTTTTCCACAGTGTTGCTTTTCAGAAGAAGAGAAGCATACGGTGACTGAATGAGTGGATCTCGGTGTTGTCAGCCTTGGTTTTCGTCCGTCCGTTTTCAAATGCCAGCTTTGTCTTCTTATCTTTCAACCTTTGACACCCAGCTTGGCTTATTTATTTAAACACATATTGCTTCATACTCTCATGCCCAGTGCTGTTGTAAATATTTTCAAATTTAATTCTGCTTTCGACACTAGAAGGTTGGAATTGCTGGGTTCTCCCTTTTCTTTGCACACGAAACAGATGTCCAGAGAAGTAACTTGCCCAAGGTCACCAAGCTAATAAGTGACTGAGGTAGGATTTCAACTCTAAAGTGTGTGCTTTTGATCTTGGGTCCGGATCAGAGTAATTAAAACTTGGAACATCTCTACCTGTACTAAGAAGAAGAGTTTAGGTGTCATTGCGTAATAGATTTTTGAAACAAAAGACACTTGGTTTGGAGACCGTTGACTAAGACAATTGGCATAACCATATTTGACAGCGCATGCATCCTGATAACTACAATTTTATTTTTCAATTAAGCATTCACAGCCAGATGTGGTGGTGGATACTAGTAATCCCAGCACCTGAGGGGTGGAAGGCAGGAAGATCAGGAGTTCAAGGTCATCCTTTACTAGTAGCTGGTGTGGACTGCATGAGATTCATCACAAGCAAAAACAGAATAAAACAAAACAAAATTCAGTTAGAAGGGGTGGCTAAGCAGTTAAAAGTACGCACTGCTTTTGTAGAGGACCACAGCACAATTCCCAGCATCTACGTGAAATATTGTACAACTACCTGTAACTCCAGTTCCAAGTGATCTGATACCCTCCTCTGGCCTCCACAGGCAACCCCCCCCCCTCTCTCTCTCTCTCTCTCTCTCTCTCTCTCTCTCTCTCTCTCTCTCTCTCTCTCTCTCCCTCTCTCTCTCTCTCTCTCTCTCTCTCTCTCTCTTTCTTTCTCTCTGTCTCTCTCTGTGCCTCTGTGTCTCTGTCTCTCTCTGTTTCTCTGTCTCTCTCTGTCTCTCGCTCTCTCTGTCTCTCTCTGTCTCTGTCTCTTTGTCTCTCTCTCTTTCTTTCTGTCTCTCTCTCTCTGTGCCTCTGTGTCTCTGTCTCTCTCTGTTTCTCTGTCTCTCTCTGTCTCTCGCTCTCTCTCTCTGTCTCTCTCTTTCTCTGTGTCTCTGTCTCTCTGTCTCTCTCTGTCTCTGTCTCTCTGTCTCTGTGTCTCTGTCTCTCTCTCTTTGTCTCTGTCTCTCTCTTTGTCTCTCTCTGTGTCTCTGTCTCTCTCTTTGTCTCTCTATGTTTCTCTGTCTCTCTCTCTCTGTCTCTCTCTGTCTCTTTAACAAACACACAAATTAAATAAAAACAAGTTTTAAAATCAAAGAAGGTTTAAACAAATATGCCAGGTTTGGGAGGTCTGAGGTCCTCTGTGATGATTGAGTTCATATCACCAGAAGCAGCATCCAAAGGCATTGAGGATCACTGGGTAAAAATTCCCATACCAGGCTGAGGAGATGCTTGCGGTGGAAGTATGAGAACCTGAAGTCTAACCTCCCTGAACCAGAGGTGGTAATGTGTGTCGGCAATCTAGCATCCTATGACAGGATGTGGAGATAGGAGAATGCTGAGAAGCTGTCCAGACAGCCTGACTCACACAATTTGAGAAGAAGAAAAGTTGTCTCAGGGTAAAAGACTAGGACCACATCCAAAGTTGTCACCTTATCTCTAAGGGCACACTGTGACACATATGTGCCAGCACTCACATACATACTCATGCACACAAGGTAAGATATTACATTAGAAGCCATACATTTCTTCATTGACCGGTATGGGGATAGCAGAAATTATTCACCTGGACCCAGCTCTTCAGAGTCCATAAAGAAACGCACCTCACTGGTGTCCTGGTTGGCCTGAGTGGTAACAAGGCTGTGTGGCCGTGGAGCTGCTGATTCCTGGTTCCTTTTTGCTCATACCAGTTTGTTTATCTTCTTTCCTTCGGGCCATGTGAGGGACCATGCCTATCTTTTTCCTCTGTTGAATTTTTAGCATGTAGAAAAATGCTATGAAAAGAAAAACAATTTGAGTTGATTTTTAAATAGAAGTGCCAATTTGACACATTTTATTCTGCTTTAGAAGAAAAATGAAGAAGAGATATCTTACGAGCCTCACAATTAAACACAGATCCTCAGAGTGTGCAAAAAACGAGAGCGGGGCCTCAGTGGACCTCAACTGATGAATGGAAACGACTCTTGAACGGATGGAAGATTTTGTATTTTCCATAATGTCGTCCCCAGGGCATGTGTGGGGTTATAATTCAATACCTTGCATGTTAAATACACCCTCATAATGGGAACCAGAGATCGGAGAAACACCAGTTCCAGGCCAGGGGTCCTTCTAGCCTTCATATCCAGACTTGTCCATTGCTTAAGCCTTGGTCCACAGATATATTTGCTCTGCCCACTGCCGTGAAAAAGGCTTTGAAGTGTTTAATCACAACTTACAATCATGAATCTTTTTTTAACAGAGGGCTAACCACAGATTATTTTTTTTACATAGGAAAAGAGAAAGGGCTTGCCTGCCCAGCTTGGATCTGCCCAAGCTAAGACCAGTGAGATGGACCATTGAGTTTGCTCCCACCCAGCTCTCGAGGGAGTGTAGGATCTGGGCTGCAAGTGGAAACCATTACTGTTTTGTGAGTTTCAGGCCCAGTGAACTCACAATTGAACAAAAAAAGCAAAGAGCAAATCCTATTTTGGAACTGTCAAAAGGCTCATGTTGGATCCATTATCGTCAAATGTCCTTTTTTAATACAGTTCATTGAATGGCTTTTGTGGGATACCTATTCTGTGTGTCGGTTCAGGAAATGGTTTAAAATGGGGCCAGGATTGGTTGCTCAAAGGTAAAGTAAATGAAATTAAGTACACAGCAGGACTACCCAGTTATAGTCTGTAGATGTTATAGGTCTGTAGTGCTACAATAAAAATATATAAAATATGTATATTCCATTAAGTTATATGTAATATGTATATATGCCATGTGTGTATGTGCATAGATAAAAGAAAGATAGTTGTTTAAATACATTCTCACTTTACATGTGAGTGTATAACTGTATGTTTGTATGTACATATTATGCATACATTGCCTCTTGAGGCCGGAAGACAGCATCAATCTACTCTGGAACTGGAGTTGCAAGTGGCCGTGACTATCCTGTTGTGGACACTAACAGCCTAATTTAGTCTTCTGGAGGGGCAAGTGTCCTTCAGTGCTTAGCTGTCTCTCTAGCTCCAGAAATTGCACATTAAAAAGCACCATTTTAATTGTGTCCAGTGACATAGATTTCTAATATATTCCCCTACTGTAATAGCCTGCTGTCGGTCAGAAATAATAATGGTGCCCTCACTTTTCTGTTACTGCAATAAAACACTCCCACAAAAGCAACTTAAGGTAGAGAGAGTTTATTTTGGATCACAGTTTACAGGGATACTGTCCATCATGGACAGGAAGATAGGGCAGTTGGAACAAGAGGGTTGATTATGTAGTCAGGTAGCAGAGAGTGAACTGGAAGATGGGACCAGGGTATAAAGACTTAATACCCTGCAGCTGTGACCTTCTCTCACCAGTGACTCTCTGCTTCCTAAGGGTTGCACCACATTCCCTCAATAGCACGCAAGAACTAGGAGGTGTTGTTGACCCATGAGCTTGTGTAAGGTATGTCCCATTCAAACTTCAACAGATGACCACCAACCAACATGCTGTCCATGGCAATGATAGTGGCCTACACAAGGAAAAGGATTTCTCTGGAATAACTAAGGAATTTCTCCAAGAAGCCATCGGTTATCAGGATACTGATAACTTCAGATACTGCTGCCCACAGAGCAAAGTGGGCTTTGTTGTAATCCATTAACTACCTGCTCAGTAGACTCCTTATGACTGACTAGGTTGGCTGATTTTCATTGAGCGCTATGGTGTTACCTCCAAGAGCAGCCTGGCTGAGTTGAAACCTCCAGAGGCTCTTTGAAGCAAGTGTCCTTGGTACCCATTTTTCATGAGGGAAGACTGAGTTTTGAGCGGAGTTTTCCAGGTTACCAACAACTAGTGCTTTGAAAGGGTTGATGATCAGATTTAAAGCTGCAATTCTTTTTATTATCAGGTAATTTGTTTGAGCCTTATGGCAAGACTTATAATTTTGGCACAAGATGCAGAGTGATGGATGTATGAGTGAGTATATAGATGAACAGAGGATAGGATGAGTGGATGAGGATGGATATGTAGGTGTGTAGAATGATGAAAGGGCAGATGGATGGGTGTGTGGCTAGAGGATGGATGGATGATGGGTAGATACAGGGAGGAAGGGATGGGATGGTTGATACATAAATTTATTAATGATTCAGAAGAAAATTTGATAAAGAATAGAAATATAGCTTCCAGAGTTATATAATAGCAGAAATAAATGAAAAACTTTATATTTATACACATATGTATATGCAGGTATATACATACATATACAGATTTAGCATCTCTATATAAAAATTCATTCATCACATAGATGAATATATGATATGAGAATAGCATACTCAAAAGCATTGCATACATTTTGAAATGTGGACTGGAAACGTCTTGTGTAGAGAAGAGTGTTAGTTTTTAATCATTTTGTATGTATTGTATATGTGCATGTGCATGTGCTTGTGCTTGTGTGTGTGTTTGTGTGTATGTTAGTATGTGTGCGTTGTGTGTCTGTGTGTGTCTGTGCATCTCTCTCTCTATGTGTGTGTGTGTGTGTGTGTGTGTGTATGTGTGTGTGTGAATGCACATGCCCATATGTCAGTTTCTCAGACCCATCACTTTTTGCTTTATTCTCTTGAAATAAGATCTCTCAAAGAACCTGGAGCTACAATGGCCACTAGAGATCCCTAGAAGTCCTCCTGTGTCCCTCTCCAATTCTGGGGTGACAAGCATGTATATGCACCTGGTGCTTAGAATTCAAACTCAGGTTCTTGACATTGTTCAGCATGCGTTCTTACCCATGGATTCACCTCCCCAGGCAAAGTGGAAATTTCTCTGTAATTGTATGCATCCATCAATGTTCTTGGAGCATGTGATGCTCTGTGGGCATAGCTATATGAGTGTCTCCATGTGAATAGAGGATTTATGTGTGGAGGTCAGAGGTCAATCTCAGATGCTGTTCCCCTGGAGTGATTTTCCATTCTGGGTTTGTTAAATATTTAAAATTTCATCAATTTAAAAACATTTATTGCATGTGCATGTATGTATAATGCCATGGTGCACACGCAGAGGTCATAGGACAACACAGGGAACTGGATCTCTCCTTTCACCATGATGGACTTAGGTCATCAGACCTTTGCTTGTAAGTAATCTAGCCAAGCCCCACCATGTTTTTGGAGATGAGTTGGGAACTGGGGCTTGCCAACTAGGCTAGCCTGGTCTGCCATTGAAGTCCAGGGATAAACTCTTCTCTAGTTCCACAGTGTTGAGGTTGAAAGCACACACTAATAGTGCTTGGATTTTCCTGTGGCTTCTGAGGATCCAACATGGGTCTTCATACTCTTGTAGCAGGCTCTTTATAGACAGAGCCATGCTGCCGCCATGGACAGGAACAACTTTCATATTGAAAATTCCTTTTAAGATGTAAACTCGTCTATTTGGAAACAAGCTCTAATCCCCTCTTCACCCCAGAGCTGATGGAGCCCAGCATAGATGCCATCCTCCATCTCCATGCTACCCTTGCTCTGAAATCACATAAGGAAAATTAAGGGAAAAAATGAAAAAATTCTTAAATAAATGAAGACTTGCTTTGAAATGATAATTCCATCCAGTCGTGGAGCTGGCATGCTCTTCAGCATGAAGGGCTTGAGGTTTTTGCAATTCCTAGAAATGTAGAATCTAAGTGTTAACTGGAATGGCTTGACCACGGAGGAAAGCAAGTTTCCCCGATGCTGTAGTCACTTGTCATTCATCGGCAGTACCATGAAATCATGATCCTTATCCTCTCAGCTGCGTGTGTCTGTCAGGGACTGCAGGCTGCTAAAAGTTGTCTACTATTATTTTTTTATTCATCTCTGGGTCATTTCATCTTCCCGTGCGAGGCACATGAATGGCTGTGCATGGAAATTGTATTCTGGACTGTGTTTCCCACTGTGAATGATGTTTACTATATATTTATGAAAACACAGCAATAACAAAACCCTTTATATAGCCTTTCAATTTGCTGTAAGGGCAGATAAAATATTTTTATCTTGAGCTGAACTTCATACCTTGGGAGATGCAGCCAGCCCGGCTTGGAATAATAAAACACTTCAGAGAGAGCCAGGTACTTTTGAGTTTGCTTCAGAAGCCTGGGCACTTCACTGACCACAGTGCCATTCTTTGCAATATGCTACCTGAATAAACAAAAGGCAGGACTGATCAGTACAGTGCACACAACATCCAACAGAAGGAAACAGAATTTGAATGGTTGGGGGGGGCGTTGTATGTATACCCCTGCACAAATGGAGGTCAAAGGAAGCCCCTGCCCCAGGACTCTCTACACTGTACCCTTGAGACAGGGTCTCTCACTGAACCTAGAGCTAGACCATCAACCTGTGCACTCTCAAACACCACTGCACTGGTGTGATACACACACATGCTCATGCCTGGCTCTTTACATACGTGCTGATGGTTGACTGTAGGTCTTCACTCTTATGCAGCTAATGCTCCTAACTGCTGAAGCCATCTTCCCAGGCTCAGGTATCACGAAGTCTGAAGATACATCTGTGGTGAATCTGCACAAGACTCAGGTTGATACGATATGCACCTTGTTCTCCTCAATGACAAAAACTACTGGGAGAAACCCCAAAGCAGAGTTAGGGCTTTCTTCTACAAGTTTGCTTAGTCTGGGTTAGTGTGTCTGCTGAGTTTATTTTGCACATGCATCTGTACATCTTCATGGTCTTGCACATGTATGTGAGGTGACCATGCGTGTGTCCATGCATGATGTAGGGAGAAAAAGCTAGTGTTGAATAGTTTCCTCCATCACATGCCTCCTTAATGTTTGAGGCAAGTGTTTCTGTGAATCTAGAGCTTACTAATTTGACAAGATTTGGTGGTGAGTGAGCCCCAGGGATCCTCCTGCCTCTGCTTTCCTGGTGCTGGGGCTAGGATTCAGATGCACACTCCATGATGTCTAGCCTTTTAAGGCAGATTTGGGAGAAAGACAAACTTGGGTCCCTGCGTGGCAAGCACTTTACAAGCTAAGCTATCTCTCATTGAGTTTTTTAAAACACAGGCATAACTATGTATATAGCCCCATGTAAGAGGCTATACGGGGAAAAAAGCACCCTCTTGCACTTTTTTCCTGTGGTAATATCCTCAGTGCCCAGTTTCTGTAAATCGGTATTTGTCACAGCATTTCCAAGCTGTTGTTATTGCCAGGATCCATTAGACTTCAAATGCCCCCAGATTTGCCCAAGCTTGACTCTAAATCTGCTTAATTCTATGCCACATTCAGGTTCATGTCTCTCCATTCTCAGCTTCTTCCCAAGGGTTCCTTTTATATTCACACACCCCCTTCCTTTCCTTCTACTTTTATTTAACCTCTGAATCCCTGCCATGCATATCCCTGTCCTTCCCTCTCTAAACATATCATTTCACAAGTGTCACAATAGCCATAGTCACAGTATTAACCTTCTAATTTGTTTTTAAAATGTAAGTGTCTGTGTTTGTGCACACACACATGTGGGTGGGTATCATGTGTATGTAAAGAGGCAGAGGTTGGTTTCCATACTCTTTATTGCTTTCCATATAATTTTTTTTTCATACAGAATCTCTCACTTAGCCTGGAATTCATCATTTGGCTAGATGGCTGACCATCAAACTCCAGGGACTCTTCTGTTTCTGTTGCCCAGCGCTGGCTTACCAATGTGCTTTCCAGATGCCCGGCCTTCTCGGGAGTGCTGAGGATTAGCATGCAGGTCTTTATGTTTGCTGTTATGTGTGGAGCCATCTCTCCAGCCCTCAGCATTTAGCCTTGTGATTGGTATATTTGCTCAGCATCCTTCCTTATAGTTTGTCTATGGCTGGTGTTCACGGTCATAAATGCCCCACTGAAGGATATGTAAGTGAAAATGTTCCCACACGCAAAGCTGCTATGAACATTGTGTGTTTTCATGACCATGCATCTCGTTTCTCTGGGACCCAGGCCCAGTAATGAGCTTTGGCCATTTTTAAATTCTTCCACAGTAGAGAAAAACGCAAGTGTGTTGTTCCCATGGGGAGTGGATGCCAATTGCCCACAAACAGATATGGGTATGGAAAAGAAAATCTTGCCCCTCCTAATGTTTATTTCTATGCAAACATTATGCTAAACATAAAGAGTAGCCAGCATTTCTGCTGCATCTAGCATATGCCAGTCTGTATCCTAAGGTTGTTTTATACAGAAACCCAGTTATCCCCAAGTTGCCTTACATCCACTGTTGGCTGCTATCGCCTCATTTACAGGTGAAGGAAGAATGAGGTGCAAGACACTTACGTGACTCTCTGGAGATGGAATAATCTGTGGCCCTCAGAGTTATTATGCACTGCTGTGAGGATGTCCCAGCTTTAACAATTAGTTATTACATTAAAATGTGTGTGTTCCTGTGTATGTATGTGTACCACTTGAGTGTAGTTGCCTAGGACGATCAGAAGAGAGTGCTGGATTCCCTACAGCTGGAGTGATAGGTGTTTGTGAACTGCCTGACCTAGGTACTAGGAACTGAACTGGGGTCTGTAAGAGCAGTAAGCAGTCTTAATCCCTGAGCCATCCTCCAATCTCAAGACCTCTTTCCCACAGCCATCATTAGAAACCCCTGGGCTGTCTGTGATGGCGCCATGCATTTTGGTTACATCTATAGCTGTGAGTGTAGCAAAAACCTCAGTGGGCTTGGATATATACAACAGTCAGGGAGTTGACGTCATGGCCCTGTAACTCACTACTTTGCCTCCAAACTTGTTCTCTTTGAGTCTCTGTCCTTGGGCACAGGACTCAGGCATTTTTATTCCCCCTGTCTTTTAAGATTTCAGTGGCAAGCCAAAGTTAAGTTCCACTGAAGTTCCCCCTGGGGAACCAATAAGCATGGTAGACTTCTTTAAGAGTATGAGTGAAGGATGCCTTGTGGTACTGGGAAGTCTTCACCCAGAATGGATAGCCACATGGATAGACCCCTTCTCAGCCAACCTCTGCCACCTTATGTGCTCTAACCCTTGCCAAGATTCTGTGGTCAAGTACAATTAAGAAATAATTGCCTACAGTGGGCTAGGAAGAGTGTTTGAGTATTCAGGTAAGCGTCCCAGGAAACTCTTCACCCTCTTACTACAAAGGAACGCCAACAAACCAGCTGTGATGATCTTTCGCAAACAAGCACATCTGGTCCCATGCTGATGACGGCTGTTTGGCTCAGGGGATTGTGCTCAACAACACCTTCTGAGACAGATGGATGCTGCTTCTGGCTTTTTGGATCTCTAAGAAATAGGTTTCACAGCCCTCTCTTGGTGACACAGTGCAGTATTTCATAGCTCTCCATGGTGCTAGGCTGTGCCTTTTGAAATGGCCTAGGTCATTCCTCTGGCAGTTTGGCTCCTTCTGTTATTGGTCCAGTATTCTCAAAAGATGTAGAGTTGGTGGATGACTAGGTCCACTCACCAACTCAGTATAGCCATTTCTAACAGAATCCCCAGAATCACTTAACCAGCGTCATGGAGATTCCATCCTTCTGAAGGCATTTTCCATTTCTCTCTGGCTTATAAAGTATTTAATATTTTTTTCATATGCCTCAGTGTAAAGCCATCTGTTGCAGTGACAGGACAAAATGTTGACAAGAACAAGCGTATGCTTATGGAACAATTCCATGAGACATTAACAAGGAAGATATGTAGTACTAGAGATATCATGGAGAGAAGAGCCAGGGAGACCTGGGAGGCCCATTAGTGCACTGACTAGTCTTACTGGTCATGCACCCTTTAACATACCCTGTAAATTTAGACTGGATGATCATATGTGCTGACAGAGACTTTTCTGAAAGGAGAAAATGGCCTTACCCAATATTTAGAATTTATATCGTCTGGCATTTCTTCCTTTCCTTTCTCTTCCTTCCTTCCTTCCTTCCTTCCTTCCTTCCTTCCTTCCTTCCTTCCTTCCTTCCTTCTTTCCTTTCTTCTTTTCTTTCTCTCTTTCATTCCTTTCTTCTCTCTCTCTCTCTCTCTCTCTCTCTCTCTCTCTCTCTCTCTGTCTCTCTCTCTCTTTCCCTTTCTTCATCGGGATAGACAGTGTGGGAACCTGCTTGGTTCTGAGCACCAATATGGCCGTCACCACTGAGACGTGATTTTATACACTCAGAACTGTTTCTCATGCCTTCCTCCTTGATGGCTGCATTGCAGCTTTGCTAATAGAGAGACAGTCAGCAGGGAATCAACTTTGGCTGCCCACTTGAATGTATCCTCTTAGGAGCAGCAAACATTCAAAATTGCTACTATCCCATGCTCTTTGTAGAGCTGGAACCTGGTGAATCAAAGCAAGGCCTCTAAGCTCAGGCACCAATGCTCTTAGGGAGCAGAACAAAACAGCTAACTGCTTTGGGTGTAGTGTCTGACAACTGCTGTGCAAGATGCCATGTGTTGACTGGCTCGTCTGGGCCTCTTGGACGGCTTATGTGACAGGGTGGGAGGCATTCTTCTTTTATAGATGAGGTGGTTATATTTCATATGACAATGACCAAGATCATACAGTTACTGTTAAGGGCTCTGGGATTTGACTACAGTTGCCACCGGAATGGTAATGCTCTGGCGATGTAATGGAGGTGAGAAGACAGGGCACAATACCACCCCCAGCAGTTATTTGAGGGGCAGAGGTGGAGAAAGGGAGGGACTGCAGGGAGCGTGGGCTCTCCTTTGGTTCTTGACTAGTTCATTGCTCTGTGGCTAAGGTTAATAGTTGTACAGGAAGGAAGGTTGTTAGAAAGATGAAGGAAAGTAAAATGAACTTTTTTAAAATTTTTAATTTCATTTACTTTGTGTGTGTGTGTGTGTGTGTGTGGTGCATGTGCATGCGCCCATGTGAACCACTGATTTATGTGTGATGGTAAGAAAGCAGCTTGTATAAGTGTTGTTTCTCTTCTCCCATCATGTGTCCTTGGGGATTGACCTCAGGCTTAGTAAGTTCAGGCTAAGTCAGCACCCCAAAGTTCTTTAAAGGCATGCTAAAGAGAAAAGGCATGGATATTAACTTCAAAGTTCTCTTCCTATCTGGTTACAAGATAATTTTCTGCTGACAATTGTGAGAAAGTGCCTAAAAGCAAACGCTTTCCCACTTCCACAGTAAGTGCTTGAGTACCATGTGCAAAGAGAACATGGCTTGTTGCCCTGTCAATGGGTAGGAATTCTGATTATCAGGTCAGGGGCTGACAACCTGAGAGAATGTAGTAGAATGTTGGGCAGACTCATAAACAATGATCTATATCCGAAAAGGAGCAAGAAGTCATTTGATTAGGTTAGCCCTGGACGCATCATTAGGACATGCAAAAGGAAACAGTATCTTAATTTCTCAACTATTCATTTATGGCACCAAACCTTCTCAGAAGGATGTGAGCATTTGTTCTGTGACTAGAGCCCCTCGGATGTTTGCATTCTGCCACAGGTGTTCGTCTCGATGACTAGACTGTGAGAAGCTAGAGAACCAATGAGACAGAGGACAAGCAAACAAAGAACATGCGTTTCTTGCATGATAATTTCCTAAGAATGTGCAATGTTAAATGTAAGAATGTGCTGGGTTAAACCTGGCTGTGACAACCTAGTAAGTCCAATTAAGTTTTAGTAATTGTTCTATGTGCTATAATTGAACAATATCATGAGGAAGGACCATACTATTCCTAACTGCTAAAGGCAAGTTATTTCTCAGTTCTGGTGTGTGTGTGTGTGTGTGTGTGTGTGTGTGTGTGTGTGTGTGTGTGTGTGTGTGTGTGTGTGTGTGTGTATGTGTGTATAGGGGCACTTGGCCCTGGAAATGTGTGCCAAGACTAAAGGTTGACATAGGTTGTCTTTAATTGTGACTATCTTATGATGCATGGTATCTCACTGAAGCCAGAGCTTGTCCATTTTTGGTAGACTGGCTGGCCAGCACACCTATAAATGTGCCTATCTCTGCCACCCTTCCCTACCTATTTCTGGAGTTACTATGAGTGCTGCTGCGCCTGTTTTCTATGGGTGCTAGGAATCCAGACACAGTTTTTCATGCTTTACCCACTGAGCCATTTCTCCGGGATCAGTTTGCTTTTGAATTACAGCCAGGTCAATATGCATTGCAAAAACTGTGTTGCAGTTTAGATCTGACCTGTGTTCCAAATATTGACACAACTGTGCACAAGGTATATAGTAAGCAGCAATGTTTGAGAGCCTGTCTCCCTCTATACACCCCATTTTAGGGGAGAAACTTATGGTTAATGCAATGGGGAAAATAAATTATTACCATTCTATGCATGTGTGACAGGTTAGTAATTAACTTATGTCACCATTTGGTCTTTCACAACGGTGTTTATTCAGCTCCACAGAGCACTTTGCAGGCAAAAAGGAGTCATCAGCCTGGCATTCTTTGTTGACTGTGGATGCTGGCGTTGGTGGACTGCGTCTTTGGCTATTGACTGGGAAATAAGTTGGTTGTTAGGACATGATTTCCCATTCTTCAAAATGATACTGTGATACCGAGAACTTGAAAGCCACCCTGGAATTAGAAAAGCATAAAGAAATTGCCTTTTATGCACTAATTGAGCTATTCTGCCCATTTTCTTTGCAGGGTTACTTTTTATACTGTCGAGGCATAGCAAAAAGCCGAGTGTAAAAAAGGTAGGAAAAATGTTTTAATTAAAAGAAAAAAAAAGTGGTTGCATGTTTTTTTTTTCTCCCTTTCCATTGTAGGTTAAGTACCCATCACCTAGCCCAGGGACAATGGTATTAGATTTGTAATAAGAAGAAGTGAGTTTTTCGTTTTGATTGCATCGGGTGTATCTTTTCATCAGCGTCTCCCTCGTGAGCCATGATTCCAGGACAGACTCTTGTAATCTTCTGCAGTGGGAATGATTCAGCCTGAAAATCAATAGGGCATGAGGTATTTCAAGTTCTCATTATTGTAATGTGTCAACATCTCTTCAGTGACCCCAGAGTCCTGTGTTGGCTGGTTTTTCCCCTGATTTATTGTGCAATCTCATAGGGCAAACTATAATTTCACTTGGAATCAGAAAGTCTCCATTTATGGTTTGTGTCTCAGTCTCTAGTCATTAGGGCATTTGTGGGGGAATCGATACCTCCTCTTGTTGCCAACAGTTCAATGAAGTTGTCACCTGCTCGGATTACAAAGGAGAGTGGGCCAATGGATGCAGGAAAGGTGAGCACACTGGGCAAGCTGTGTTTGGAGAAAGGCTTTCTCTGATGTTCTTCTGCTGCCAGATGGAAGCATGGTGACGTTTGTCCTAGAAAGCTCTAGACACTGACTTGTCACCCACAATGTTCCATTTCATCAACTATTTGTAGATAATGTCATTTTTTATAAAGAGTGGGCCCTTCTTAAAGTCTGCCTTTTTGGCATATTTTTCTAGAACCTGTTGAACATTGTACATGCACCTAAATACCTAATCACAGTGCCGAGGCTGTAATGACAGCATCTTTCTAATTGGCAGAACACCTGGGAACTGAATGAAACATTCAGCCATAAGATCAGCATCTGTTTGCAACCCACCATTCATCAGTATATATAACTTCCATCCACAGACGTGCAAGGAAAATCCAAAATACATATCTAGAGCTCATCAGTTAGGTATGGGTCAGAATGTCCATTCTAGGCAACCATCCCTGAAGCATAGTTAAGTTTCCCAAGTTTGTCAATGCTGCACAGATCCCTATCTGAGAAATGAACCCCAGGTTGTCTAAAAGAATCAAGCCAAGAAACAATATGTTTGAAGAGAGTAAAAATGGAGACTTTTCAGAGGACACAATGAACCCAGGCAGAATCTTAGATGACACTTGCATATCCAGATGCTACCATTCTTCTCTACCAAAGATGATGAGCCAGCACTGGCGTGTGTGCAGAAAACAAGTCTTGATGTTAGATAGTAGACCTTACACATGAAAGCCATAGGCTTTCATCTTGACCCTTAATAGATATTTTCATTGATTACAAAGCTTCATTTATAACTTGTTAAATTTGTGGTTGATTCTTTTGGTCCCACTATATCTCCGGATCTTCCTTCCTGTCATCCCTGGGAGGACCTCTACCTATTGGAGATGCTTTAGAAAGAGCCGATGGCTTGAGTTGTAACACTGTACAGCTAACCGAGTCTCTAAAACAGGAGACCCAATGGTGCCACTCACTCTCTGCTCTTGAGTTTGATTTTCTTACTTATGCCTACCAACATTACAGATCTTTGACATGTGACCAGTTCAGCAATCTAGACCCTTCATTACATTTCGTGGCACACTTCTGACATTCTTTCCTTTTTCAGATACGTCCTGAGTTCTGTGATGGGAGTCAGGTACATCACTCAAATATTTTCTTCTAAGCTGCTAATGGGTCACTTTATCTGGAGGTTCTCTGTTAACACTGGGAATGATCCGTCTTGATGTTCATAGATAGCCCTCTTGAGACTCCTTTTCTGTTCTGCATCCATTCACTCATTGTTGAGTTAAACCCATGCAGAGCTCCTGCAGGTGCTGGGCAATGTTTCTTCTTCACTCATGTTTGCATTCTGACTGATACTAAGTGAGAGAATGGCTTTGAGAGTCTGCTCCACAGTTCCTACAATGGGGCCATTTTTTCCCTTCACCAGAGCTGAAACCTTACCTTGGTTGTCCGTTGGTCATTGGTCTTCTTGAGTGGGAGACTAGGTACTGAGCAAACCTGTGATGCTATCCCATGTTGCTACCTCAGGAGATGTGCTATAGATCATGCTAACCATGATCAATTTGGCTAAAATGAAAGTTGATAACAGAACCGTTGCATAACTGGTCATTTCTTCACCCAAGCCCTTTGCCTTAGCTTTCTGAAGGACCCTCTAAAAACACCAAGAGGAGCCCTGCTCCTACAGTAGTCAATAATTCAGTTCAGTTCTCCAGTTCACTCCATCATGAAAGAACCCCACTAAGGGATAAGGGCATGGCTTGCAAGTGTGAGGACCTAAGCTCTGATTCCAAGAATTAACAGAAAGCTAGAAGAAATTAGAACACATCTGTACTCCAGGACTTCTGCTGAAAGATTGGAAATGGAGACAGGAGGATTTCCAGAAGTTCCTGGGAAACTTTCCATTGTGAAATGAAAAGAGTAGAGGGTAAGGTCAGACTTCTGAGGTTATCCTACCAGCTCTACATTAGCTTGCTTGAACTTCACACACACACACACACACACACACACACACACACACACACACACACACACAAACTCACCTACACATTAAGAGAGAGACAAAGACAGAGAAAGGAGGAGGGGTAGGGAAGAAAGAAGAGAAAGAGGGAATGAGGGATGGAGAGAGAGAGAGAGAGAGAGAGAGAGAGAGAGAGAGAGAGAGAGAGAGAGAGAGAGAGTATCACTCAGAAGATGCTTTTACTAAAAGGAACCGACTTCACCTGGGCCTGTAGGTCTATAGGTCCAAGATAAAAGTCTGGATGGTCTACCTTCATTTTTATCTGTCTTCTTTCTTTGCCTGTGTGATGAACAATTTTGTTACAAGGCACAGCCTTGCCCTGGGAGGTAATTGATCTCATTTATAAGGTACTCTGTCCTATGAAATTCTGCCTTTACTGGATCCTAAGTTGATTTTCAGTTTAGGACAATGACTTATCTCTGTGCTTTCAGCCTTGAAGAGGCTGAGACAGGTTAGACAGGAAATCCTTAGGTGAATAACATGCCAACCCTCAAAGATGAGCAAATGATCCAAAGGGAAGGAGAGAGACAGCCCCACCTTGTGTCTTCCTTCCATCACTTGTATATTGTAGCTCCTTCAAATACAATTCACACCTGTGGTACAGGGGAGAGTGGCAGGTAGAACCTCAGGTAAGAATCTATAAAGAATTTCTGACCCCAATTATCATCTCAATGAACCTAGATCTCATTGTGATATTTGGCTTATATAGTCACTATGATTCCAGGGCCAAGGTATTTAAGAGGTCCACAGCAGCCTCTGCTCCACAATGGTGGATGGCCATGTCAGACCTACAGAAATCTTGTGTAGTCCTTGACATATGTGAGATTCCTACTTAAAAGTAGTCATTTCAAGAGCAGACAGGGTGTGGGAAAGAAAACACACTACCGTATTTAAATGATGCTGCCAAGACTATGAATACAGATCTAGGCCAGACTTATTCCTTCACCTCTTCTAGGTTTCATCACTACCCCATGACTCTCATTCAAAGTCGATGTCCCCTAGGGTGGCAGGCACTTCTAACAGATTATTTCTATCAGCTCCTGTTTCTGGTCATGTACTAAATATCCTCTGTGTAAATCTTTTACTCTGTTCCTGCTGATTCTAGGATGAATTAAAACACTAACTGGGATTGTCACATGCTGTTTTATAGCAAAGCCTATGTTACAACCTGCAAAGTGTCATTATATGGCCTCTTCAATTATGGGGCAGACCCACATGGGGCATTACTGAGGACATACCATGTGTGAAAACCAACCAGTGTGGCTGTCCTCCTTTATATGAACGATCAACTTGGCAGTAGCTACAGTCACCTGAGAAGGGCAATTGCCCAGAACTAATTGGCTTATAGGCTTTTGTCTGTGGGGACTGTTCTGATTGCTTATTGATGTAGGAGGTGTCACTGCTGGTGGGCACCATTCCCTAGGCCAAATATCCCAGGCTGTATAAGAAATATGACCGAGTATGAGCCCCAGCAAGCCATGAAAGCAGCACGTTTCATGGTTTCTGCTTCAGATTCTGCCTGAACTTCCTTCAATGACGGGCTGATCCTTGGAAATGTAATACAAAGAAAGCTGTTCCTCCTCTGAGTTGCTTTTGTCACGAAATTAGGACTGTGACTCACATTTGTAATCCCAGCATCCAGGGGGTGGAGACGGAAGGATCAGAAGTTCAAGGTCATTTTTTTTTCTTTTTTTCGGAGCTGAGAACCAAACTCAGGGCCTTGCGCTTACTAGGCAAGCGCTCTACCACTGAGCTAAATCCCCAACCCCTCAAGGTCATTTTTAATGTACAGCATTTCCAGGCCAGTCTGGGATATGTGAGACTTTCTTTTAAAAATGGGAAGCTGTAGAGTTCTGTATGTGCCTGAACAGTGTATGTTAACTGTGAAGAGGGTGCATGTAGACAAATTGGGATCTTGTGAAGCACAGCTATTAACATAAGTCCCTGAGAGAGGGATTGCTGAGTGCTCACGGCAATGACCAGCAATTCTCTATATGCTTCTTAGTACTCATTTTGCTTCTGGTAATATTCATCCATCACTTTCTCAAATATGAGATTTTAGCATGCCCTACCCACAAATATGCTGAGTTCCCTATCAACCCTCTCTCATAATCTCTCTTCTGTTGCTCTAGACTAAATGCCATAAAGGTAATCAGAAAAGCTTGTGGTTTCCTATCAGTTTTGGCATTGTAATAGTCAGCATTTTCATGTATCAAACAATTGTCTTATCGTGTGTTAACTGGTAGGTGGACTACATGGGCTAGGCTAGGCATTTTCTTTGCTGAACCTACCTGAGCTAACAATCCAATTAAAGTAGGTGGTCTGAAAACATTACTTTTGTTGCCAGGAAAGGATCGTAGAGCTTTTGGTCGTCTCTGTGTGGCATCTTTTGGTCATTCTTGGTCTAGCTTAAGCTCACTCCACAGGCAAGCTAGGGGCTCCTGGCTCCAGTGCAGCAATGAGGCTGTTCCTAACTCATAATTACCGTCAGCCTGTGCTTAAAAGTGTCTTGTCGATAGCCTGGCTCAGTGTCAGCACCAAAGACAGAATAACAGTTAATAAAGATTTGCCAGAATAGACCTGGGAAAGGTACCTGCACACAGAAGGGGAGATACTGTCATCCACCTCAGCTCTTTCTCTGTGTCAAAATGTTCAGTGATGGCTATGAGACCAAGCTCTGTCTTTTAATCTCTTCCTTCCGTCCATCTGTAGTCACTCCCTTCCTAAGAGCAACCCTTTCCTCCTTCCCACCCACCATCCTCATTCTCTCTCCGTGTTAAAGTGCTGAGCTACTAAGCATGCCTCTTTTCTTCTTTCTCTAGGAGAGTGCCAGCCCTGAGGTAAGGTAGTCAAGTGACACAGTAGATCCCCAAGATAAGACCCCACATGACTCCAGAGGCCTCTCCAGGCTTGTGTGATAGAACACACACCCATGGTGTTCTGAGAAGTGTGTCTGCTCCACAGCATCCTCACGGCCCTCCTGCTGGAATCTGTTTGCTTTGGATCAGGGACAGCCATGCATCCAGGTTCTGCTCTGTGTTCCCATGCCTGTGGCATCGACCGAGTTATTTCGGAGATCATTTGGAATCTAATGTGCTTGCTTTTGTGATTGGGAAGCCCTGGTTCGCTCTTCCCTAATATGCAGATGGGAGTAGATCACAGGGGCAGTGATGGGGTGAGGACCATGAATTGCACCTCCAAAATGATAAAACAAATGACACTCAATTAAAAGTAAAGAGGGCTCAGGGTGGAGCAAGCAGAACCATTCATTTCAAGTACAGTCTTATTGATACACTAGATCACCGGGTAGATCGACAGTGTGGGTATAAACTCTCTCAGTGCCCTGTTGATTTTTGAGAATCTCATGCACATGTACTTCATTACATATGTGAATAGTTTATATTCTACAAGAGAACGAGAGCCTGGTGAGATAGTTCTGCCAGCACATGCTTACGTTTCATGCATACATAACTGAATTCAGCCCCCTGAAATCATGGTTAAAAAAGAAAGTCAGGTTTGGTGAATTCTGTTTGGAATTCCTGTGCTGGTGAACTCGATTGGGGCAGACATTTGGAGTTTCCTGGCCAGCTAATACAATCAAGTTTCAGACCAGTAAGAGACAAATCAAGGTTGACAGCATCAGAGGAATAACATGCAAGGTTGTGCTCAGCCCCTCACCTATGTGTGCATAAGCATATATGCACACATATGCACTCGTACATATGAACATGCATGTATTCATGTGTGCATGCACATACAGTCAGGAGAAAGTATGTCAAATGAGTGACTCAGTTTTAAGAACAGCATCTTTATTTTTTCAGCCAGACTTGGGGACTCTGCCCTAGTTTTGTCGTGTCTTGTGCCTTAAGTATTTCTTTAAGCTGCTGGCTGCCAATCACTTTTACATGGCTGTCACTTTCAGTGAGTTGCCAACGGGAGCAGAAATGTAAAGCTCACAGACATAGATTCTCACTGTACCATCCCTAATCGAGCTCTGTTTACAGGAAAGGAATCTAAAAATGTACATATTTGTGCTTAGGGAAAATGGTCCAGGTGAAAGGACCTCTTATTTAATAAACAGGAAAATAGTATTTGTAAACAAATAAACTGTGTTTTATTCAAATGGAAAATGAGTCTCCACACCCCAGATAGACTCGGGATGGGAGGACGTAGTCCACACTCCTACATTTTCAGTTGTGAGCCTTCAACCGCTGATCCATTTCCCCAGCTCCATAGTCCACACTCTTGAGTGTGGTTTTAGACATGTGTTTCTTGCATGGATTTTTAGCCAGAGAATGTGGTGCGTTTGGAGGAGAGAGATGATGCCAAGCTGCTGAGACATTCATTCAAGCTTCAAGAACTCTCCCCATGGGAGTGCAGAGAGAACAAACCTCTACGAAGACTTGTGGAAGTTGATTTTATCTAATGATGTGGGCACGTGTGCTCCTGAAGCACAGCGCACATGGCAAGGTGGGAAGGATGACTTTCAGAACTGACTTCTCTCCTTCTACCGTGTAGGATTGAACTCAGGATGTCAGGCTTGGCAGCAAGCACCTTTACTGACTGAGACTTCTCACCAGCCCTGTACACACCTTCTAAGAACAGCAGCAGCAGCAGCAACAACATCAGCAATGTGAGGTTCTGTGGTACAAAGGGGGGAAAGTGCAGTTGGAGTTCGTTAAGGGAAGTTGGGTTTATAAGAATGACACACGTGTTCTGAGGAGGGGCCGATCCTGAAAGCTATTCATTTCTTTCCAATATTTGAAGATCGATGCAATGTTTAGATGATGTTACACTTGAAGCAGCTAGAAGGCCCAGGAACCTTGTACCTAACAGACTCTTGAGTGTTATGGTAGGAGTAAGCTGGTGCTAAGAAGTGAATGAGTACAACAAAAGTAGATAGTGGTCCTTTGCTATTCTCATGGCGTTGGCTCCAAGATACTCCATAGAGAACAAAGGACAAGATGCTCTGGTCTCTCACAGGGGCTCTGTGCATCCTTCCTGAGGGCTTTAAGTCACTCTGGCTAACTCATGACATCTGTGCTGCATAATGTAGCCTTATTTTTGTTGCTGTAATAATAAACCCTAGCTTAAAGCAACTCTGGGAACGAAGGGATGTATTTGGCTTTTAATTCCAAATTACAATCCATTGTTTCAGAGAAGTCAAGGCGGGAAGTGAAGCAGCTAGCTGATCACATTACATCCACCCAGAAGAGTGAAGGGCATGAATGCATGTTTGCTGCTCAGCTAGACTTCTCTACTCAGTACAGCCCAGTGTCCAGTTCCTAAAACAGTGCTGCGCACATTTGAGGCCTGTCTTCCCACAGCTGACAAGGCAGACCCCTACAGGCATGCCCACGGGCCACCCTGATCTAGATGATTCTTCATTAACACTCCTTTCCCTGGTGACTCTAGGTTATATCAAGTTGACAGTTTAAACTCACTCACGCAAAGGTAAATGCCAGGCAGATAGTTGTCATGTTGTTTAAGGAAAAGTGACACGAAGAAGTCTGTACAGATCAGCACCAATGCAAAACTTTATTTCTGCGCTACTTTGTCTGTGGTTAGTGGGGTCTGCACCTTAAGGGCTCAGCCACGGAGAGCATCTGAGAGGAGGGTCCTACAGAAAGTGTTCTGGCTTCAGGAAAGTAGGTAGCCGAGGAAAGGGTCTGAGCTTAGATGGAACAAGATGTTTCTTGCTGCAGTGTTTACAGTGGGCAAGAAATGAAATCAGCCCATTGATCTATCTGCAGATGACTGGGTAAGGACCATGCAGTACATACACACACTGGGATTTTATTCAATCCCAGTAAGTAAGGAAGAATGAGACGGTGATGTCTATAGGAAAATAGATGGAACCGGAGATCTTGATGTTAAGGGAGATAAGCCAGACTCAGGAAGCTAAACACTACAACACTACATGCTTTCATATGTAGAGTCTAGATTTGTGTGTGTTTGTGTGTGTGTGTGTGTGTGTGTGTGTGTGTGTGTGTGTGTAAGAATTGGGAGTGGGAGAAAAGTAGAGAATACGATTAGACTGGATTAGACAGATTTCTCAGGGGTTAAGAATACTTGGTGCTCTTGCAAGTTCCCAGGTCTAATATTGAGCAGCTTAGATCCAGCCTCAAGGCATCTGATATCCTCTTCTAACCTCTACAGGTATTGTCCTCACATGCACATAGCTCCATACACATGCCCGACACAAATGGGAAAATAAAGTTAAATTTAGGAAAGAAGGGGGCTCGAGTGACGGGTCATTGGTGAAAAGCACTGGATGCTTTTCCGGTGGCCCTGACTTCAATCCCCAGTCCCAGAGGAGCTGATGCCCTCTTCTGACCTTTGAGGGTATTGCACACATGTGGTACACAGACATAAGGAGGCAAAACAGCCACTTACACAACATAATACAATAAAAATACGTTTGGAAGCTTAGAAAAGGAAAATGTAATGGAATGTGTGTGTCCTGAAACTATAAGCAAATCAAGAGGAGGAAGCAGCTCATGGCAAGGCAAATTAAACAAAATATAGTGATTATACCTGTGTTGACATGCGTCAGTGAAAGTCATTGCTATGAAAAGAAAACATAGCAGACGCAGATAGACTATTGGGAGAATGATCCGAGCCTGAGGGTAGAGGGGATCCTGGCGGTCTGTTACCTGTTACCATTACTGTGGCATGGCGGTGGCAGGGAAGAGTCCTTTTAGATAACAAGTGGGACCAGCAAAGACCAGTGTCCTGTCTCACTTGGGAGGACATCTAGAGAAGAGTTGAGGCAGAAGTGGGAAGAGTTATGTAAAACCCAGGTATAAGGAGAGGGCCTGGAAGGGAGAGTCTGATCTTCAGATCTAAGCAGAGAACCCTGGGTGAACAGTTGAAGCCAAGTGTCTGAGTGAATCAGGAAGGTTTGTAGAACCCATGAAACATCTCCATTGCCAAAGGTACCTGAGAAGGATGAAGGGCTGAGGCAAGATTTCAGCAGTGTCCACAGAGACACGTCAGAGAATGTCTCTGGATTTAAACTTGGGATGTCTCTGGGCTTGTCATCACGTCAACTCACTTCTCTTGTCACATTTGTCAGTCTTAATGAAGATAACTATTTAGGCAATGAAGGTAATGGCTGCTTACTGAGAGTTGACAAAATGCCAGGCTCTGAGTCCCTTGTCCGAAGGGTCTTCTTGTTCCTGCTGCTTTCCCAGGGTTAGAATGTCCTAAAGACCCTGTCCTCAATGTACAGACTGGCTCCTCCCTTCTCTATAATCCCATGGCTACATCCACATCTGAATTCTTTACTCATAACTCTGTTATCTTAGCATCTCCCTAACTGACCTCCCCGGGCTCCACCTTTGTCTCCTTTTAAACCATCACCTATACAACAGGCAGATGTAAGTCGGAAGCTACCTCACACCCACGTTCAGATTATAATGATTTATAATAGCTCATCGAGACAGGTACAATACAGGTGGAGCAGGTAATCAAAGAATTGTACCTCTCCATAGCAGGAGATTATTATGTCTTTGAAAGGAAGGAGACTATGGCACATACTATACAGTGCATGAAATTGGAGGTCAGCAACAAGATGATCACACAAAGACGGTTGTGATATGATGTCACTTAGAGCAGACATCCAAGGTAGGCAGAGAAAATAGGATGATAGTCACTAGACCATTAAAGGGGAGGTAATGCAGTGGGGGGTTTTCTGCTTGGGGGGATGTTTATGTATATAAGTGTTACATTTGTGCACATGTGTGTGAACGCCAGACGTCAATATCAGGTGTCTTCCTCAGTCCCCTTCTCCACTTACCACTGTTACTGTGGCTAACTGACTGGGTGTGCTTGGCCGACCACTGAGCTCTCCCAGGTCCCTGCTGCCTTCACATGCGCAGTGCTGGGTTTACAGGCACGTGCTGTTATACCTGGATTTTTTATTTCTTACTTCAGTGTTGCCATCAAACTCAGTCCTCATCCTTTCAAGGCAAGCATTTCAGTGACTAAACCATCTCTCAAGTCCAGGGCTTGTGTTTTAATGGGTATAGAAGTTCACATTTGCAAGGTTAAAATGTTCTAGCCATCTAATACAGAACATTTTGTATGTGTTTAACACTATTGAAGATGGGCGATAGAATGAATTTTATAGTTCTTTTAAACCACAATAAAGAGTACCCTTATAATATCATACTTACGGTAATCCAATACTGTTCTATTATGCTTGGAAAGCAAGAGGAGCAAAAAAGTAACTTCCCTCTTAGGGGCCTTCAACACCTGGCCTCTTCCTGCCTCAGAGACCATGTCCCTTAGGCTTTGTTTTGTCTTTAGGGTGCCTTGTGCCTTCTCTTTTGCCTGCTCACCTAAACCCTGCCAAGGTCATTGCGACGCTCTGCATCTGCCCTTCCTCTGACCCAGAATGCTCCATTCCTGGATTTATGGGCAGCGTCACTTTTATGGCGTTTGAGGCTGTGGATTAAGTTCACAGAAGGCGCTTGCCATTTATAATGAAAAGCCGATGAGTGACAATGTGGGAGATGCTCGCACAGTGATTACCATTAACACCACCAGCTCTGCATGCTTCAGGTCCCAGAGCCGCTGTCTTAAGAATATATGCATTTGTTCCTCCATACGCCTTCCTTTTAATGGGGCTTAAGGCCACCTTTCAGAATGACACCATCTTTTCCGATGCGGTTTGGTCATCTACCAATGAGTTCGAGGAGCATGGATCTTCAAAGTGACAGGAGATATTTGCATATCACTTTGTTTCCCAGGAGTTTTATGCAGAAAGACTCTCACCAGTAAAATCAGGGCACTGAGGGAAGCAGTTTGTTTATTTGTTTGTTTGTTTGTTTGTCTTAAAGGAGATTGACTAGACAACAAATTTGAATTTAGGAAGCAGCAGCTTTAGGCTATACTTCCATGGGCTACCATGTCCTGTCCAGTCTGCAGAATGATCTACGATTACTGGATTTAGCTTCAGAATGAGTTCATTAAACAAATAGGAAGTAAATGTTTGAGAAACAATCAAACCAGCAAGTCACAGATACATAGAAGCAGCAGATATTGCAATATCCGCAATCCCAGAGGACTGGTCTAGCCTGATCCATTCCAGAGGACTGAGCTAGCCTGATTGGAAAACAAACAAAGCTCTGGTTGTCTACTCACGACACCCAGCAGACATTCATTGGAGAAGTTGAGGCAGTTAGCCAGCCTGACTGATTGAGCTTTCTCTCTACGGAGGATCTTCTGATTCTTTTTCCCAGTGCAGGTGTTTTTGCGCCATGGGATGAACAGATAATGCCTGCTGGAAATGGCTTAGTTCTGAGATCTTTTCAGGGGTGTAACTGTTTAAGACTTTTGCTGGGTTTGTATTCCTTTCCCTGTATTACAGGGCCAGCCTGAATTAGGCAAGGGACCTTCTGGGACAGTTTGACCTAAGATGCTTAGATCTGAAATGAGGAATCCTTTCTGCTTCTGGGGCCAGCTTCCCAGTGATCTCGGAGAGCACGTGACAATTTAACAGCATAGCATATATCACAATGTGCTTCCTCAAACTTTGATCTGAACTTGACTGACTTCAGACACATGGCTTCATGGGTTTCAGGACCGGGATACATTTGTTCTCCTGAGGGACAGAGGCCTGTGGTTCATTCTGAAAGTTTCCTCTCATTGTTCAGTTACTGACAGCTCTGATTCTGACTTCCTACTTCCTGAGTTTCTTTGCTTAGGAACCAACACATGTGACATTTGTTCTTTCTCATTAGGAAGTTTTTTTTTTATTTATTGTTTCCTTTGTCTCATGTGGCTGCTGTATGCAACCATAGCAGAACCTCAACTGGATTGTGCTGGCATCCCTGGATACCTGCCTTTCTATAACCTGGAGCTGGAAGTATTTTGTAGGCTTGGTTGCCTTTGTTCGTGGAAGGTCACATGCAAAGCAGACTCCTAGGCCTCATACAGTTCCCCTTTCCTTTCTAATAACACGCTGAGTCTCTGACCCAACTCTGCTCCCTTGCTAAGAAACACATGCTTTTGGCCACAGAGGGGATGGGTAGAGGGACAGCATGCACACACAACAGCACATTATTGTCACTCATTTGCTCCTGGGGTCCCTGAGAAATTGGTGGCTGTTGGATTCCACCGGATTGGAGAAGTCAGATAGGATGAAAGCCCGGTGTTCCTCTGGAGACTTCTTACCAAATGAATTTTAATGGCCTCTCTCCCTCCCTCAAACACAGTTGGATACTCTGCTGGGCAATAATGTTTAAAGGCTGGAGGCACTCCAAATCCAAGCATAGAGAAATCTCTGCTTCATTGTCTCACACTATTAAAAACAGACAACTATCCGCTGTCAGTACCTGGCAAGGCTCTGAAGGCGTCTATCATTCCTTAAGTAGCTTTGTACTCTTGAAAGACTTTATGTATGCAGAGAGAGCAACAAAACAAAACCAAAACAAAACAAAAACAAACAAACAAACCAGTAAATCTGGCCCCAGTTAAGCTTACTGGGGGTAACTGATGATAATTTCAACTTTAAGAGATGGGGAGCAAGTCTCAGCTGTGGTACACTCTTCTCGTCTCCCTACTGTACCCTTGAGTGCGTTTCCTCATTCTCCTAAGTAGTGAAGAGGGAGGTATGTTGAAAATCACCATTTTAGTGGAAGGTATCTGGGATTCTCAGAGTGGATCAGAATAGCTTTCCACCTGCACACATGCAACAGAGAAAGACCACTCCTGTTAGGATACATTGCCTACAGAAGTCTACAGAGGAGCCAGAAACAGAAATGTCCAGGAAAGAGATCAGAAGCTGCTAATTAGATGTTTTGATGCCAGGCATGGTGGCCTTTGTAAAACACATACAAGCACATGCACACACACACACCACACAAAGGGAAAAATGGAGGTGTGTACACACATGTGCCTGTGCATGTGCATGTGCCTGTGTGTGTGTGTGTGTGTGTGTGTCTGTGTCTGTGTGTATGTATGACACATGCCCTCTGCTCATGCATCCTTAGTAGGTGCCCTTTTATTTTCTGCATTTTCTCACCATCCGCTGTGTATCTGAAATGTGTCTTTCTTAGTAGACAGAGAACTGCATATGTAAGAAGAAAACCTGGGAGTTTCTCTGTTCTTGTTGTTCTAGGTGCTGGGCCGATACAGGGGCAATTTCAAACATGCTTTCTTAGAATCAAAATTAGTTTTCATATCTGCAGAGACAAGGAGCCCATAGAAACTACTAACTAGCATCATGAAGAATAATTATTGTCAAATCGAGGCCATTGTGAATAGTCCTCATACATAATTGCCTTGGTTAGACTGAGCACCAAAGAGGGAATTCTAACTTACCCCTCAGAATCAGTAACAGCGGCTGGAGATATGGCTGTGGTAGACAGCACTTTCCTCACGTGGACAAGGCTCCAGGCTCCATCTCAGGCACCACAGAATAAAACAGGTCTTGTCAAATATTTGTTGAGCTATTTTGGGGTATAGTGAAAAATCTTGTTTCTTCCCATTTCCATTGTGGATTCGTTAATTCAGAAGAAAATGCACATATGAATCCTTGCATCATCTTCAAGGAACTGTGTAGCAGCAGATGCTGGCAAGGCATGGAGGATGGGCAGATGATGGGTTATACAAGGATATTCTGTTGGTGAAGAGCCCCCATCTTGGCTCACATTTCTTGGAGGGGAAACCATTTTCTGTTTTTCTAAAAGTGCGTTCTGGGGTAAGAGATAGAGATCCATTCTGTCTGTGAAGTTGGGAGCATCATCTTCTACCTCTACAGGTAAGCCATCGTGGATTCTCCCTTAAATACATTTCTCCATATCAGACACAGACATGGACGCATGGCAGAAGGATGCCCCAGCCTTTGTCACAGGAGAACAGACTCTCTGTGGACCAGTTGCTATGAAGAAACTTCCCAGCACTGGCTGGTTCTAATTTAAGTCCTTGGCTGGTTTCTGACAAGCCACTTTATGGGAAGGCATGATGATGTATAGCCTGTCCCGCTTCCACGGCTAGCGTTTCGGCATTACCCACCGTTCTGCATATTCACCTTGCTCCGGTCCAGAAATAACTGCTCCCCCTTCACCTTTCTCATTCAAGGTTGTGTCCTGATCCCAATACATCTGTGTTTAGGGCAAAATTGGAGGGTCGTCAATTAATCTTATGCATGACAGTTAATTACTCCCTGAAGTCTCCTCTCCTTCCCAGCTGGCTGGGGAAGTGGAGAGGATTCTTTTGGTTGCCAGCATCCTCCATCTCCCCAGGGGCTGGATTCTGTCAGCATTTGCTCTCCCACCTACACTGCTATAGTGGGAGGGGATCCGAGGGTTTATATTCAAGGAGAATAGCAAAACACTCTGAGTTTCTAGACTGCTGTGCTTGAGCATTTAATACACGTGACCCTTAAACCCAGACCTGGGTCTCTATTGCTAAATAAATGTTTTTTTATCCCCCATTCTTGATTACAAAACCAATCTTTATCTAGTGTCCCTTACAGCATGTACTCAACATTCAGACAGCCCTCCCTCATATTCTGGTGTATTCATGCATGCTTGAGGTTTTGTCCAAGTAGTAAAGATTTTACTTTCCTTTTTCAGATATGTCACAACTTCATTTTCCAGTTCTTAGAGATACACAACTGCCAGTGTTACGAGAGCTACAGCATCTGCAGTACTTGTGCTATGGCGTGTGTTGCACTGTCACGATTATTTTATATTTGTATATATGAAATATCTCTAGTTTCAGAGGAAAAGTAGCTCAACCATATAGAATATTCAGTTTTATAATGGTGAATGTTTATAAGTTGATCAATCAGAAGCCATGATGGTGAGGATGACTATGCTGCTGACAAAGGTAGTGATGTCGAATATGGTAGTGCTGCTGATGGCAAAGATATCGGTGTGTGAGGGGGTAGATATGATGGTAATAGTAATGATGGTGATGGTTGTGGTAGTGGTGGTGGTAATAGTAATGGTGGTGATGGTGGTAGTGGTGGTGGTAGTGGAGGTAATAGTAATGGTAATAGTGGTGGTGATGGTGGTGACGGTGATGGTTGTAGTGGCCGTGATGATGATGTTGATGTCATCTTTGGTGTCTGATGATAATGGTGGTAGTTTCAACGATGGTGATGATGAGAGTGGTGATGACAATGATGGTAATAATAATGAGTGATGGTGGTGCTGATAGTGACGCTGACAGCTATGTTCACGATTGTTCTGCTGACCTTGGCCACAGAGATGACGTTTTACATTTGAAGTGAACAAGAACTTTGGTTAAGAAGATACTCTTGATGGAGCAGAGATTAACTTCATACTTGTGTTGGTTATAATAATTCACATTCGAGATTTTGATTTGTCTAGTGAGTGTTCTTGCCCCTGAGTTGGAGAAAAATGAGGACTTGTTTGCTGGAATGTCAAGATGGATGGGGCTGGAAGTCTGCCCTATGCCGGCACTGGAGAAGTGGTGTGAATTCGGAGGAATGCTGGCACGTCCAAATGATGTGTGCCATTTAAGGAGGGTGTGGAGGTTATGTAAGGCTCCTGTGTGGCTCGTAAATAAATCGAGTCATTGCAGGATTGGGAAAGGCAGAGAGAAAATGGCCTGACCAGTAGGCAGTGGCAAGGCTGTGAGCAGATGGCCTGTATGGGCACCGTACAAGAAGGAAAGAATCCCAAACTGCAAGTCCAGGCAATAGATCTGTGCTGTCCCTCTATATACCTAGATATGTGTTCTGTGCATTTGTATACAGATGCATGTCCCTTCTTCTCTGGATCCAGTAGCAGCAGATGCTGTATTCAACTTGAACTTAATCACACACATACTTTGTCTCTGGCTTAATATCTAGAAGGGCAGAAAAATGGCAGAGATACTCAACCCAATTAGGCTCCCGAGACCAGTTAGAAAGTGGATGTTTTATCTGTTCACATTCTGCCTTCCCCAGGAGAAGCTGCTATGCACCAAGATGCAGGTGTGAGGTAGAAAACAGGCTTTGCCAAACCAACCACAAGCACCACAGTTGGGGCAGACAGCAGGCAGCTGTGGTCATTTGTCTCTGAAATGTGATTGGTGATATCTGCCCCACCCGCCACACTGTGACAACCAAAGAACAAATGAAAACCAATTACTGGGTACTCAGAATTCAGTTCACTAGAATGTGTGGTCACATCAGGACATTCAGGAGTCAGAGTTACTGTTTAACATCACTGTGGTTATGGCCCCCCTTCTTTGGAGAATGAAAGTTTGCCATTGGGGTATAGCCCAGGTTTCCATATGATGCCCTTCAGCTAAGGATAACACAGACCATCCCTTCTGATGAAAGCCCCGTAAAATCCCACAGTTGCCACCTTCCCTCTGTGTCTGGCTCTACGTTACCAACTTTGACTCACGTTTCCTTACTAATCTGCAGGATTCTGCTATCTCCATTTTACAAGATGGAGGATTTGAAAGATAAGAGGACTCCTCAGACAGTAATCAGAACCTGAGCAGTGGACATAGACATCTGCTCCTCACCAGTGTGTCAGTGACCTAGAGCCTTCCTTGGCTTCACAGGAAGGAGATGAGATAGAAGCTTGTTTGTTCCTGAGAGGGAAAGAAAAGGGAGATGCTTCCTGTGTGCTTTTGCCTTTCCGGACATGACAGTGTCCACACACCAGGCATTCCCAGACACTGCCTTCACCTACTCACAGTTTGAGTTTGTTTGTGATTGCACAGTAGAACCTGGGCTGTGTAAACAACTTTTATTCAATAAACGAACAGCTTCTGAAGTTCTAGACACGTGCTTCCAGGACTACAGCGCATCTAGATATTAAGTGTCAACCTCAGAACTGTGATTCTTCTCTTCTGTAGGTTAGAAAATTGTGTGGTTTTAGGTGAAAGTTTCATATTTTTTTCCACTTTTTTATTGGATATATTCATTATCTACTTTTCAAATGTTACCCCCTTCCCAGTTTCCCCTGCAGAAATCCCCGATTCCATTCCCCCAACCCCTGCTTCCATGATTATGCTCCCCTAACTACCCACCCCCTCCTAGATGTAATCCCTAGCACTTGGGAAAATAATTCAGCCGGTAATTGGTAACATCCAGGAAAACAATACCAACAATAGCAGGCATTTCTTTTTATTATTTATTTATTTATTTATTTATTTATACACTCCAGATTTTATTCTCCTTCCAGTCCATCCCCCGACTGTTCCACATCCCATATCTCCTCTTCCCCCTGTCTCCACAAAGATGTCCCCACCCTACCACCCCACCAGACCTCTACACTTCCTGGGGCCTCCAGTCTCTTGAGGGTTAGGTGCATCTTCTCTGACTGTAGAGGACCCAGTCCTCTGCTGTATATGTGTTGAAGGCCTCATCTCAGCTGGTGTATGCTGCCTGGTTGGTGATCCAGTATCTGAGAGATCTCGGGGGTCCAGGTTAATTGAGACCACTGGTCTTCCTACAGGGTTGCCCTCCTCCTCAGCTTCTTCCAGCTTTTCCCTAATTCAACCAGAGGAGTCAGCAGCTCCTATTCATTGATTGGGTGCACATATCTGCATCTGACTCTTTCAGCTGCTTGTTGGGTCTTTTGGAGGAAAGTCATGACAGGTCCCTTTTTGTGAGCACCCCATAGCTTCAGTAATGGTGTCAGGTCTTGGGGCCTCCTCTTGAGCTGGATCCCACTTTGGGCCTGTTGCTGGACCTTCTTTTCCTCAGGCTCTTCTCCATTTCCATCCCTGTATTTCCTTCAGACAAGAAGAATCATGGGTCAGAGTTTTGACTGTGGGATAGCAACCACTTGATGGGGTCTTTCTGCTGTCTTTCTGCTGCAGGTGGGCTCAACAAGTCCCCTCTCCCCACTATAGGGCATTTCATCTAAGGTCTCCCCGACTTTGAGTCCTAAGAGTCAGCAGAAAGAATGGAAACAGGTGAACTGGGGAGGAAGGAGGTCGTGAGGGCCCTCCAGAATGTACCAGAGACCTGGGAAGTGGGAGACTCTCAGAACCAAAGTTTCATGTTTTAATCCATTGGATCCTTGTAGCTGACACACATGAACTCACCTTCCTCACAGGGGAGACTGTGCTTTTAAAATTACTTGGTAGGAGCTGGGTTTCAATTCCTAATCTCCATGTGATGGCTTCTGTCTAAAGCTATAGGCTCAGGGCAGCTGATTGTCTCTTCTGGTCCCTATTGTCCCTGCATGTGTGTACTGCACATACGTACACTCAGTCAGCCAGTTCTTAATTCTTACAAGCAACATAACAATCAGTACATCTCTAAAATGTTGCTTGGTAGGGCATAAAAAGGTCCGGTTACAAACTTGAGTCCATTATGTCAAAGAACTCTTTTGAGCCTGGTCTTACATGAATTCCTAAATTCTCTCGATAACATTGCTAATCTTGGATGCTGGGTCTTTAGGCCTATTTGTCCACAAACAAGAAAAACTCTCAGCCAAAATACCCAAGAGTAAATGGGGTTTTATTAGAAACATATTGGACAGATGTAGCTCAGTGGGTAGAGTGCTATGCTAGCATTCATGGAACTCTGGGTTGGATTCCCAGAACTACATAAACTAGGCATAATGGCATATACCTAAAATCAGAGCACTCAAGACGTAGAGACAGGAGGATCCTCAGTCACAAGTTCAAGGTCAGCAAGGAAATACAGGAAACCCTGTGTGAGCCAATGGGCAAGCCAAGGGGTGCCTGAAGACTGCCCTGTCAGTTGTAAAAGCAAGCTTGGGTGACGAGAGCTAGATATGGATAGTTGTTAGTGTCTCAGTAGAAGGTCCTCTGTCCCAATACCATCAAGAAGAATGTCACCAAAATTTGCCTTCTGCATAGCTAATTATAGGCGTGCATCTTTCTTTCACTTGGGTAGATGAATGCAGCTGACCAACACTCGAAGCAAATGCAGTATGATAGGTCAGGGGAATTCCCTGAAGGAAGGGGAATATTATCTATGGAAAATGTGACTGTGGATCCTCCACAGTTGGAAGGAAGGTATGGAGTTTACACATAACTCTAAGACACTAGAGAGACACAAATGGGCACACATTTTCTAGTGAATGATTTGTCAACTTGTATCCAAGCCTTTCTACAATGTTTAACTCTTTTAATCCAGGCTCCACTTCCTAGAATAGAGACAGGCTGCAATCAGGCAGGTAGGAAACCGTCAGGTGTTGAGTGTTCAGATGTCACTGGGAGTCAGGGGGAGGGGAAGTAGCAGACTGTGAGTTACATGACAGAGGTTCACAACTGGAGAAGGAAAGCTTAAAGGCCATGTAATCTCTTCTCCTGGTTGACCCAATGCCAGTTAAAGATATTTAAAGAAGTCATGGAGTTGTTTAAGATGGGATCGCAGTATATAGCCCGAGCTGGCCTCAGCCTCAGACATGGCAGATCTCCTGCCTCAGCCTCAGGAATACTGGGGTTACAGATGTGCTTTTATGCATAGTCATGTATCTCATTCACAAGGAAAATGCTACTCCTTCATTTAATTGCTTCCCTCCCTGCCCCTAATCCTCAACCTCATCCTCCTCATCCTCTTCCTTTTTCCTCTCCCTTTGTCTCTTCTCGTTCTTCCTTTCCTTCTCTCTTTTTCGCTCCCTTCTTCCATTTGCTCTCCCTTGATCCCTCTTTCTCCCCTCTCTTCCTTCTCTCCCTCCCTCTTCTTCCCTTTCTTCCCTTTCTCCCATTCTCTTATCCCCCTTTGCTTGCTCCCCTCACCCCTTCTCTCCTTATCTTTCCCTTCCCTCTCTCTCAGCCCCCACCCTTTCCTATGCCCCTCCTTCTCTCCTTCCATTTGGATCCTCCCCTTCGCTTATCCTTTTTCCCTATTCACTAGTAATTTTACCCACTAAGGCCATACTTAATTTCTAAGATATGCCTTTGGGCTAGCCTTGGGATAGCCAAGATGATTATATTTTTTTCTGAGCAATAAACTTAAGTACAGCATCTAAAATGATGTATGTTTTCTTCTAATCTAAACTTCTTACATCTGAGAAATGAGAAATTCTCATGTTTGAAGAACGGAAGTCTTGGAGTTGGGACTGAGCGTGGAAATCCGCCTAACATGCTCTGGGAATTCTGTTTGGGTTCTGTTGAGTTGGGGCTAATAGAAGCAGAGCTGTCCTCTGGGCTCGTGGACACCTAAGCTCCAGATTTAAAAGTTCTCCCCTCTTTCCTCTCACTAAGGCTATTGAGCAGCTTCTATGAATCCAAATATTTGTCATCTAATTAAAGTGCTTGAAGAATTGCCAGAGTAGAAGTGTCCTTGCAGCTAGAAAACCCAGCATCTCTTTTCTTTGAACCAGTTTCCAAAGTCTACATGAACAGTGCACTATGGCCCATGATACAGAGGCCTGTGGGTCTTAAAAGTGACTGTGCACATACTCTGTGGCCTCCAAGTTGATCAATACCCAGTCCATCCTTAGCAAAGGGACCATAAAGCAAAACTTGTTAGCCTGGAAGCGGTAGAAGATACCCACGTTCCAGAGGCGATATGTGTTGGAACATTAAAAGTTTATTGTTTTCTCATTGATTAATTTAAACCCAAGTTGACTGTTCATCAAAGGATGCAGATTCCACTGTACTTGGAGAATTGTTTAAAGAGGAATGATTCTGAAGACATGACTTCAGTCAATGAAGTATGCCAGTTCAAAGACTACAAAATAACCTTCTGCTTGATGTAAGGAAAGCAGTCCTGGGCGAGGCCACTTGTATTAATTTCAGTGATAGGAGGGTGTGGCAGGGTGCTGGCCCCTGGGGAACTTGGGTTTTGTGACTTGGGTTTTGAGATTAAGTAATGGTCAGTGTCAACAGCAGGTCAAAATCTAAGATTGATTACTCCATCTTTTTCTAAAGAGTGGGCAAGAAGAAGGAACTTCTCAATGGGTTCTTTAGAATGATACATATTAGATCATGCATGCCTTGATTATCCCATGGACATGACAGCCTGTCCTGCTTTGACAGAAGAACCCAATCCTTCCCTGACTTAGCCTGTAGTTGGCAGGGTCATTGAGAACCTGTGCACTGCTGCAGCTTAGCTGTATGCCTTTGTCCACGGAGCTCACTGGGGCTCTTCCTAGACTCGGGGTCTTTCTGTTTATTAAAGATGCATCATTTGTGTGTGTGTGTGTGTGTGTGTGTGTGTGTGTGTGAGAGAGAGAGAGAGAGAGAGAGAGAGAGAGAGAGAGAGAGAGAGAGAGAGAACCACATGTATGTGGTGACTGTGGAGGCCAGACGATGCTGTCAGATCCCCTGGAGCTGGAATTACAGGCAGTTGTAAGTCAACCACCATGGGTTGTGGGAGAGACACTTGGATCCTCTATAAGGTACCAAGTGCTTTTAACTGCTGAACCACCACTCTTGCTCCAGGTCTCTTTCTGTTTCACTACTTTTGTAATGTTTTCTCTCGGTGCTTAAAAAAATCTCTGGTTTCATGTTCTAGGCATTGGAAGGTGCTTCCCATCTGGAAAGGCACTGTCCTTCACTGTGTTGTGTTCACCACTCTTTGGCATCATCTGTTTGGATTTTGGATTGTCTGTGTTTTCCAAACAAAATGTGTGCACAGTGAGACCAGCGCCCCAGACTTTCTGACTCACTCTGTTTTCCCAGCATGCACTGCATTATATGATAAAATGCATGCGTTTAGTCAACATGTGGGGAGGAAAGTGCAGTGAAGGAGTATGAAGAAGGTGTAGAAGGAGGAAAAGAGAAGGAAAAAAAGAGAAGGAAGAAGCCAGAAGGAAGGATTAGAGAAAGGGATGTAGAGAAGGAGAGAAGTGACAGAGAAGGGAGGTAGAGAAAGGAAGAAGGAGGGGGAGGAAGAAGGGAGGAAGGGAGGAGATAAAGAAAAGAAAAGGAAGAAGATAGAAGATAGAAGCCTTTAGCAAGTCTCTTGGATGTTAACTGATTATTTGGGTGGTCTTGGACCAGCCTGCTGGGGTTTGTGAGAAATAGTGCATTTGATTGTGGTGTGTGTGTGTGTGTGTGTGTGTGTGTGTGTGTGTGTGTGTGACATTGTAACTATGAACAACAGAGAGTTAGGGGGTCCTTTTCACCTCTTTCCTATCCAGGACCAGGCAACTTTTGCATCTGGAAGTCATGTTCTCTTTTTTTAAGATGGTACCTGTGGCCACAACTTCAAGCGAGAAAGTTTGTGTCTCCACATCATACAAGCAATGGGTGGGCAGAAATAGATAGCTCTCCCAGTACTTTAATAAGGTCACTGATTCTTCTCTAGAGGGATACATTCCCATGCCTGGATCCCCCCTAGAAGCCCCTTTCATGCTGTAAGGGTGAGAGTTTAGCTTCAACACATGGATTTGGGAAGCCATTTACACACTCAAATCATGGCAGGATGAAGCTTTTGTGGCAGAGACACAAGAAGAACTGGAAGGAAAGCATGAACTTGAGGATGCTTAGGCTGAGGGGACTTTACCACTGCTGGCTTTGAGGCTAGAGAGTAGTAAAATCTACATCTTGTATCCTCATCACTAACATGACAGAACGCTCACCCTGTGGGTGAAGAGAGCCATACAGTGTTCATCTGAAGCACAGTAGCACCCACTCCACCCACTCCTTATTTTGGGTTGATTCAAAGCTCTCTGTTCTCTGTATTTAAGTCTTCTTTATTCCTTTGCAAGTGAATGTTACGCTGCATTTTGCTCTTTGAAATGAATCTTAAGTTTCTCAGTTTATACCTTATAACAGCTGAGACATTTCCTACAAAGGGTTACTTAGATGTCTCCTCAAAGAAACTGCCACTCTGAGGCAGTTTAAGGAAGTAGCTAACTGAGAAAAGTTCTTGCCTCCAAATCCTGAGGACTGGAGCTCTGATCCCTAAACTCATGTGAAAGAGTGGGCTCTGGTGGCATGTACTCGGCTCTGGGAAGTGAACAGGCAGTGATGGAAAACTCCACAGGTTCCGCTGGCCAGCCAGCTTTGCGTTCATGGTGAGTTCCAGGCTACTGAGAGATCCTGACCCAGAAAACAAATGGATAGTATTCTGAAGAACAATGCCTGAGGTTGACCTCTGACCTCCATTTGTGTGTGTACACAGGCACCCCTCTTACAAACATGCACATACATGGGCACACAGAGAAAGTCTCAGGGAAATTCTCCCTTTATGTTTCCTTTCATTCTTACATTTTACACAGGGAAGGTTCCCTGCATTGTACAGCCACCATGGTGTTGGTTAGGTATAGTGGATCTTACGTAGCTGCTACTAAGCCTAGCCACTAGTGTTGTGCAAGGGCCTATTATAGCACAATTGAATCTTCAGTCAAAGGCTTTCACAGCTATGTGCACTGGTTATGTTTTATACTGCCATGTGGTAGCCTGGGCTACAGTGACACTTGTGTGGTAGCCATGGGGCTGATGCTTTGTATAACAAAAATTGGAATCGAGGGTTTAATGTAGCCAGGGTCACTTTGATCAGAGAAAAATTCACACCTGGGAAGCAGACTTAAATTTATGCCTTTGAACATTCTTTCACATGCATGCATCTTTTCTTTATGTAGATGGTGCTTATCTTTTGAGTGAATGTATTTAATATAAGATCTTATAACCATTATATAAATATATATGTAAGAATATCTGTGTGTGGGGGTGTTTGTGGTGTGTGTGTAGAACTTAGTACACAAAGCAGAATTGCAGAATTGCATGTAGAATGCTGTCCAGTGTTCTCCAGCTTTGCTGTGTTCGGGTTCTTCTTATTGCCAGCCTTGTAAGACATGAAAAAATATTCAAGCTAAATACTTAATTTTGCGTTTTATGGATTACCCATTTATAACTGTTCACCTAGAAATGCACCTAGAAATGCTTTTTGCTTTACTCTTTAGGACCTTCAGAACTTTAATGACACCCCACAGTGGTGTGGAATCTCTTAGTCTTGGGTACTTGTCTTGATCCTGGAAAAACCCATATACTTCAGAAGACTGGAGATCTGCCCTCTTTGTCTATGCTGTTCCCAGTGACTCATAGCATAGGTGCTCTGTCTCTGTCTCTGTCTCTGTCTCTCTGTCTCTCTCTCTGTCTCTGTCTCTCTGTGTCTCTGTCTCTGTGTCTCTGTCTCTGTCTCTCTGTCTCTCTCTCTCTGTCTCTCTCTCTCTGTCTCTCTCTCTGTCTCTCTCTCTCTCTCTCTCTTTTTCTCTCCATCCTGTAAAAGAGATGTAGAGATGTTAGCTATTTTTCCCAGTGTCTGAAGGGCACGATGCACTGACACAGTGTCATAACTTATTCATCTGTGAAAAGACTGCTCATGTCTTATTGAAGACTCTGCTTTAGGGGCTGTTTGTGGCTTAGTGGGTAGAGGGCTTGCCCTGAAAGTGTGAAAGACCTGAGTAGCCTGCACTCTTGTAACAGGTCAGCCATTGTGGCTCATACTTTAATCCCTGCACTGGGAATACAGAAAATGGAAGATCCCTGGAACTCATGGGCCCACATGGCTAAACAAATCAGAGAGTTCCAGGTTTGATGAGATACCCTGTCGCAAAGAATCAGGTGCAGAGAGACTAAGAAAGATATCTGACATTAACCACAGACATACGCGACACACAAACATGCATGTGTGTTTGCATGTGCACACACACATGCACATACACACACATCCATTAACACATACACATATCACCCAAAATATTTATTAAAAGAGCCTGCTTTGTCCATGTTCCTCTGCCGCTTATCTCACCCTTTCTCATCTTGTAACAACACTGTCATTTCCTCTCCATGTTTCATGCCCTACTTACTCTGTACTTTGGCCCATATGGATGGCTGTACCTTGAATTTCCTTCCACTTGACTGTACATCCTTTCTACCCTCAAAGACTGCCAGAGCCCTGCCACCTTCACAAACACTTCCCAATGCACTCATCCAGAATCCTTCCCTTTCTCCTCCTGGGCTTCAACTCCTGTGGCATTATCTCCTGTCTCTGAAGCCCCTCTAACTCCAACTGGCATTGCCCTTCCTAGGGTAAGTGTTTAGTAACTACTGAGAAAAGAATTGCCTGGTAAATCCTCAGCCATATGCCATATGCCCTTCAGCTGTCTGAGACAACTAGACGCCTACATTCCAAACTTAGGATGTCTCACTCATTAGGAAGTTGACAAGCTGCCTAACTGTTTGAACAGCTTCCAACACATTATAAATGTTTGGATAAAGCGACCATCAATGCACAGTCATTGCAGAGCCAATAAAAACTGACCTTGGCTTCCCCCTCTCTATTTGCATGGTTCTTTGTGCATCTTCTCCAAAGGCAATGGAAGAAACTAGTGAACAGCTGGGGAAGGGAGATATTCTTATAGGCATTATATTTGGAACTGATAGAAACGGATTGGTAGGACCTAGAATTGGTAGAAAGTGTGGTTGTGATTATGTGTCCGTTTAAGAGGGTAGAAGTCATTTTGATGCGGTATCATGATTTTTAGCTCCTTGAATGCAAATGATTATTCAATTTCATGTCATTTGAACCTACAGATTATAGTGTACAGTCTCTGAACCTCACCACTTTTGGTTATCTATCTGTCTATCCATCCATATCTATCTATCTATCTATCTATCTATCTATCTATCTATCTATCTATCTATCTATATCCAATGTGTATATATTCATTGAAAGCTTGGTGTCCAAAGCAGTAGTATGCAGCGGTGATTAATCTTGAGAATCCTGACCTCATCAGCGGATATATAATGGATGGTTTCATAACCTCCTGGTTTACTAAGAGTTAGGATGTTGTTGAGGGAAATGGGTACTTAGAGGCACACTCTTACAATATGTCCTCTATTTCTTTCTATACCCCTCTTCCTTGCTTAAAAGTGTGGGTCTCTGGACATATACCCTTAGAATCAATATCTCAGCCTCTGCCACTACCCCCGTGCTTGAAGTGGTAGGTCTCTAGATTCATGCCCGAAGAGTCTGGACCTTGCTTTCTACTCCTTCTCGGGAACACAGACTAATGCATGCTTGTGCTCAGCTTGACTTTTTTTCTACTCAGAGCTTTTCTAAGAAATGGTTGCCCCTACAATGGACTGGGTCTTCACAGCCTCAATTAATGTAATTAAGATAATCCCTGCAGACAGAGTACAGGCCACATTGACCCCAGATAATCCTCGGATTTTGCAATATGGATGGACTGGAATTCCTTTCTGGAGCTCCAACACACATATGTTGTCTTAATAATTGGGTATTCGGGTGGTGTGTTTTAGTGATAATTCTTTATTTAACATTTTCCCTAGTTTAGTGAAGTAACATTTCCATTGAGAAAATTACCATGAATGAGTGAAGACATTAGCAGATCATGAGATGGCTTTCTTTCCTGTGCTTACTGCTCCCAGTGACTACGCAGCCTATTTCCCCACATCCTTAAATAATGTCCTGAGCAGGTTTTCTAACTTTCTGTTAATTTCAGTTCTCCATATAAAGTCTCAATTAGTGTTTATGCCATACTTATTTCTTTGTTTTTGCATTTAAATTTATTTTAATGATATTCTAAAATTCAGACGGGGCAATGGAGCCTCTAGGCTTAGCAGCTATAAAAGAGGGGACCCTAGGCACCCATAAAGAAGGTAAGTGAAAGGAGGTAGGCACTGGGGCACGGCCCTCTTTTGAAAGTATTGTATTAGAGCTCTCTAGAGAAACAGAGCCAATAGAATGAATATGTATCAGAATGGAAATTATTAGATTGAAGTGTTCAGTATGGTCTGGGTAGCCCAAAGTACCTTCTCCCTGGGGAGGTGGACATCCAGTTAGCTGCTTATTCCTGGGTACCTCAGCAGTCCCTAACTGACGCTGGAGGCATGCGCCATGCCTGGAGAGCAAGCCACTGTCTTTAGTCCACTTTAGTATCTTGATGAAGCTGAGATCTGATGTCAGCAATGAAGTACAGAACCAACAGCAATAGAGTGAAAGTCTAAACTCGCCAGTGAGATGTGAAGACAAGAAGACAAAGAACAGCTCTTTCCTTCCCTTTCTCTGGGCTGCCACTCTAAGGTGCCTCCCTCCTGGCTCTGTCTTCCAACATTAAATAACGGAATCAAGAGAACCTCTTACAGGTATACCTAGTGGCTTTATCTGATAGTTGGTTCTAGATCTAGTCAAGACAGCCAAGTTTAACCATCAGAAGTATCTGTGTTACACTTTCTTGGACATTTCTTTACTTTCTCTGGTAGTCATACTTGGTAGGAAGCAGTATTCCATTGTCCCGCCTCTTGCACTTTGACCCAAGTCCTTCCTTAGCCTCACGATGGAGCACAGAGATCCACCACATCACTGCAACAGCAGACATCTAATCAGGAAAGAGCACCAGCTTCCCCATCCTGTCACTAGACAGTGCTCCTGATCGAATGGGCCTGCAGCTCTAAGTATGCCCACTCTGACCGGTGGGATCTGCCTGCTTAAATGTGTTACTAGGAGGGCTTGGTGGGCAAAAGAAATGTTTGCCTTGCAAGCTGATGACTCATGTTCAGATGACCTACAAACATGTATATAGCACACACAAATTGTCTATAAAAATAAATGAATAAATTTTAAGAAATTATTGATAGACTTTTTGAGACCTATCCCTGAGTTATTTACAACCAAATGTTTAGTAAACATTTATTTTTATATATGATATATTCCATTAATCCTATGTTTATAATATCAGATCTTGGAGACAGTAATAACTCAGTTGATAAAGGACTTTTCATATAACCATGAAGACCTGAATTCTATCCTCAGCATTTATAAAAAGCCAGGCATGATGGTGTCCATTTGTAATTTCAGCATCTGGGTGACTAACACAGGAGAATTCTTGGGGTTCAGTAACCACCTTGCCTATTTTATAGGATCCAGGTAAATGAGAGACCCTATCTCAAAAGGTAAGGTGACTTTCTTTTGAACATTTACACTCAAGTTATCCTCTTCTCTGTACATACATATGCATCTACATGCCCATGAACAAATATACAACATGCACGCACACACACACACACACACACACACACACACACACACACACACACACACACGGGAATTCATAGAAATGCAGAGAAAGTTTCTTGAATTGAGAGTTTTTAATTTTAATTCCATTGACTTTTGGAAGTTCCCTATATTTGGTGTATCCGGAGAGCTCAGTGCTGTGTCTGTGATTTCCCACAGGTCAGTGTAATAACTGACCCATTTTCAAAGCAGATGCATGCTAACAGACCTCCTTTCTCCTCTCTAAGAAGCAGAGCTACTTTCTCATGGATCCAAACAGGGCTTCTTAACAGAGATTTATAACATCAAAAGGGATTACATGAGAACAGAGTAATTATCCTCCATGTATGACTATCGACGCAATTTGCAAAGGAGTGAAATTAAACTGCAGTTAATTACAGGGACAGTTTCAACTTTGTGAGCCAATTAGGGCTCACTGGTTGTAAGCAACACGTAACACCCCCCTCCCCTACTGCATGCACCACTTTAAAAAAATGCAATGTTTATTAGCAGTGATCAGGCAGTTTGTGTGATTGACACACGGGTACACAACTGTGCTGGTGGCAGAGGTGGCACCCAGCCACCACAAGATTGCATCCAATGGGAAAAATACATCCTGTGAGATCTTCGGTCTTTGTGTTACTATGCTACAGTATTAAGTCTCAGGGGAGCAGCCTCCAGTGGGCAAGCCCAGGTCATAGACCACACTCTTGAGTCTACCCCAAGAGACTAGGATCCTCTTCAGTTTCTACAGAGGTCAGGAGAGACACTTGCTGGGAGTCCTTATCAAGACTGCATGTAATGGGGGAGCTGTTACTCTCCTAGGGAATGCCCCTCTGAGGAAAGGGAGGTGGTTGACAGGCAGCCCATCAGTCTTCTCACTCACTTTGCCTGCAGAACTTTCCTTTCCCTTGTGTAAAATGTTTCAGAATGGCCTTAAGCTTCATCCCAGGGAGCCTCATTTGTTTTTCCATGTCACTACAGCCACAGAGTCATCCGCTGCCTGCATCCCTTTGCCACAGATGATGCTAACACAGATCTGGTATTCTTCTCTTTCTCCCCTTGTCTTACTTTTGTCGATGTTCTAAACTTTTCCACTTCCAGAGGATCTTTCTGTTACTCATAGACCTCGCTTTAAAAGGTGATATAGGTTTTCTTCAATAGTGATTTATTATTGTGGTGTGCATGTAGGTATGTGCAGGAACAGGAGCATTACAGCGCATGTGTAGAGAACAGACAACTATGTGGAGTTCATTTTTACCATCTCCATTTGCTTGGCTTTTGAGGATGAAACTCAGGTTGCCTGGTTTGCCTACACGTGTGTTTACTCCCCATTGAGACAGCTCGAAAACCCATCAAAGAGTTCCTGTCTCGTTCTAGGCTATCCACAGGCTCAAAAGAAACTCCCATCCTTTCTGTGCCATTGGACCTCACACTAGTCAGTGCTTCCGTGGTTGATAAACAATGATTCTGATACGGAATGCAAGACTCTAAGCTACCTTTTATGTGAATGCATCACAGTAAACCCCCAATTATAAAACTTTGCTTTTTGGCATCCTAGGCAAGTCTCCAGGTGCATGCTGCTGTCTTTGCAAACTTCTGTTGTCACATAGAATCTTGAAGAAAGGAGAGTAATTGGTATCACTTTGTGATTTCTGAGTTTACCGGCATGCAGGCGAGTGTACTTGACTGACGGTGTTTCTCACATTCTCATGTGTCCCCTATCATCCTCCTTTGTTGACTTCGGGCTAATACACGGTACCAAGTGGGATGCACCTTCTAAGTTCTTCATCAGAGTGATGTAGCTTCAATAATATACTACATTTAAGATGGACTCTATTACAGAAGGACAACAGGGGCAGAGGCGGGCAGAGGCCTGTTGCTGTTGACGGTGTGAATGGTTCTTAAAATCTGTTCCTGAGGTGTCATAGTCAATTGCAGTGAGTGGTAAGCAGCAACAGTTTTTCCATCAGAGGAAGCCTTCAGGGTCCCTGGGTCTCTGAGATCTTGAGGACTCCATAGGGAGGTGTCTGAGCTTGACATAGTTCCCATGAAGGGAGATCTGAAGAATAAAGGGAGGGGGTTAGCATTGCAGGAGAGATTGGAATGTGGAGGAGCCATGGTCAAGTTTGGTAATACATTCTTGTAGCTTATTCTACGCATGGGAGTTAAATCAGGATAATACCCCTGGAATCTCAGATTAACTTGGAGAACAGCGGAATGGCAAATCTCAGCTGTTTGTAGGAAGGATTTATTTTTTGTCTCTCCTAATCATCTGTCAGTCTGAGCCAAGTCATCTCTGTATGCTGCTTTCCTGAGGGAAGAAACTAAAGCGTTCCATCCCATCTACTGTAGTTCAGCGCTTGCTGCTGTCACATCCAAGGGGATAAGAGATGGTTTAAACATTCTGGATCTAAATAAGAGTGATCGTGGCCCTGGCCCCAGGACACTGATTTAGATTACCCCAAATTCCATATGTAGTCACAGTTTGATAGCATGTTTATAGTATCAGAATGAAGAAAGTCACAAATTAGGTCACCATCCAAATAAATGGTGGGAACATCAGGTAAGCAAGTTAACGCAGGGTGAAATCTCAGCTCTAGATCTTGAATTTTGCTGCCTTCCAGATAGTGGAGCAGTATCATGCACATTCCAAAGAACTTACCTGACAGTTGTCACAGGAATGCAAGCCCACATTCAGAGGAGGTCAGTATAAGGGCTACTAAGAGGAATAAAAATGGTCCAAGGCAATTTGCATCTGGATTTCAACATTTCAACCTCTCCACAGTCACTGGATTTTAATCAGTGAGTCAGCCTTGTAGAAGGTTAGCAAAAGGTATGTTTCTCTTCTTTCTCACTGCTTGCTGTCTTGCAGAATAGAGTGCTTGGCTATGGTCCTAATTCTTCTATAATTGTAGTGAGAATAGCATATTCCAGTAACATTCCTAAGACATATTCTGTTTATTAGTTTCAGGGTAGATCCAGTCTCACATGCTATTTCTGCCAGGTGGACCACATGATAAATAGCGGGACAGTTAACTAGGAGAAATGTGTTCAGTGTGTGGATGCTCCTGGGCTAGATCTGTACCTAGAAGAGCAATGGGACAGTCCCCAGTTTTGGGATGGATTGGGTGAGTAGTGATGTGTAAGAGCTAACGGTTGAGCGGTGACTATAATCAACTACTCACAGTATATGAACAGACCATATATCCTTACCTCCTTTGGATTGCTGAAAGTACTGTAAGCTTCGAGATGGTTCTGTCAGTAAAGTGCTTGCCTCACAAACATGAGGCCTTGACCTCCACCTTCAGAACCCATGTGAATTGTTGGGTGAGGTTGAAGCCTTGAGCCTTCTTCCACTCAACTCCCTCCTGGCCTCCTGACCCTGGAGGCTAATCACCAGCTTCTGCTCTGCATTGGGAATTCATGAGAAGCCAGGTTTACACAAGAGGCATGATGAATTCTGCGTGGCTCAGGTCCCCATGCTGTGACACTACAGGAGCAGTACTTTTATGTTAATATGTACATCACTACTGAACATGAGCATTCTTAAAAGAATGAGGAGGACTGGGTCTCCATGTTAGTCACTTAGTCTCAGTTAGCATGAGATTTGCTGCCTGGTGATGGGAAATTCAACCTGACTTACGTGTAACATTTAAGACATGTTCAGACTTTACAATAAATTATGATTAGTTAAAAGAAATGTTTACAGGGTCTGAAGCGATGGCTCAGCAGTTGGGAGAACTTGTTACTCTTGCAGGGGACTCTGGCTTGGTTTCCAGAAACCATATGGTGTCTCGCACCCAACTCATTCTAGTTCCAGGGGATCTGACACCCTCTTCTGGTCGGCATGGGTACTGCACATACATGATGCAGATAAATACCAGAGCACCCAAAATAAAAATAAATATTTTTTTCAAGGTTGTAGCTTTTTCTTTTTAGAGAGATAAATGTGAGTCACTTATTTCATTTTCAATCATATTTATCATTATTCTGCATCACCAATCCCTTAATATCTCTGTTTCATTCTTCAAGTGCAGGTCTTTAGATTATTCAATAGAAAAGGCGACCCTTGAGCAACTCTCCACTCCCAGATAGTCCACATCACATAGCAGGAGCGGAATAAAATGCTTCCACCAAAACAACAACAACAACAACAACAACAACAACAACAACAACACCACCCTTATGCATCTTTAGGTACAGCCCTGCCTCGAGGGGCTGTTCTGTGAAGGAGTGCTCTGTGGAGAGTGGTTTATAATGGGCTGTTCTACGACATGGTGTTCTATGAGGGTCCTTCCACGGATCCTCATTCTCCCACTTTGATGTCAAGAGAAAGGCTGATCATAGATTTTTCTGGAACAGTCTTCAAGGGAACTTGTGATGTGAGTCGGATACAGTAACCCATCAAGCAGGACTGGGTTTCACAGAGGCAGTTCTGAGAATAAGGCCTTGGCGAGGCCAGCAAAGCCAGCGAGAGCTCTGGTCCTCTTTCTCTTTGTCTCTTACTCAGCACCTCTGTCAAAGGTGCACATGATTGACCTCATGACAATCCGACAGGGGCCATCTGTGACACCTGGTTAGGCCAGATGATTGACCAGCTCCCTCCTTTCTCTCCCCAAACCTTATACCAGTTTCTGTGATAAGTCTTTTAAGAGCCTGCAGACTAGTAAGCAGCTTGATGACACTCTATTGAGGACTCCATTGTACTTACATCTATCTATCTATCTATCTATCTATCTATCTATCTATCTATCTATCTATCTATCTATCTATCTATCCATCCATCCATCCATCCATCCATCCATCCATCCATCCATCCATCCATCCATCCATCCATCCATCCATCTATCTATCCATCTATCCATCCATCCATCCATCCATCCATCCATCCATCCATCCATCCATCCATCCATCCATCCATCTATCTATCTATCTATCTATCTATCTATCTATCTATCTATCTATCTATCTATGTCTCTATAATCTACGTCCTCTAAAGCTCCTACATATTAATATATAACATCTCTCTAAAACTCACTCTTTCATCAATTAATTTCATTGTTCAAATTTGTTAGACAAGAACCTAAAAGCCATAGTCTTGGGACTACTTTAGTGGTCATTGACTTTCCAGGACCCTAACTCTCATTCTCAAAGATACCCTACTATTCTGGTATCACCCAGGCTCAGTGCCATTCTTCCTTTGTATAGAACACAGCTTCTGGCATGCTTATTCAACTAAGGTGTGATGCTGAGAGCATTACCAGCGACTTTATGGACCCATGAAGATGGAGGCCGCACAGTAACTGAATCTGGAAACCTCCCTTCTGGCAGCTTAGTCACCTGCAGGAGGGAGACATTGCTTATCCTTTCCCCTCCACTCCCCATCTCTCTTTCCCTTCTTTCTTTCTACTTCACCCCTTTCTTTTTGAAATATGATTTTATTCTGTCCCCATTGTTGGGATTATAGGCATGAGACACTATGTCTGGTAGCCAATCAGACATTAAAGAGACAAGTCTTTGTCCTGCTAAGTAACTGCCAGCAGGACAATAATGTAGCATCCTATAGAGGTGCCAGAGGTAGTACAGCAAAGACAGACACCAGTAAGCCTCTAGTTGGATATTTTTTCCCAAGTACAGTAGAAAGATAGGATAGGTTTTTAAACTGGGGAGAATTTGAGTGTGCACGCGCGTGCGCGCGCGCACACACACACACACACACACACACACACACACACACACGTGACACTTATTTGACACACCAGCAGACATGCAGTGGCTGTGAGTCTGAGGCCAGGCAGTAAGGGTCCTTGTGAGTACCTAGTCCTAGTTAGAGATTAGATGACGGTGGCTCTGCTACCATGGTGGGGCTCCAGGGTCAGAAGTCGACAGAGTGCATTTTGGGCATCAAGATGGGGACTCACTACTAGATGCAGTATTAAGGGCAGAAAATCACCTTCCTTTTATTCCTAAAAGGATTCCAGAGCTGGCCAACACCTGCAGCTAGTATTGGTACTCCTCAGATCTTACCTCTTTTTCATGTAGTGCCTGTCCAGGGCCAGCGGGTAGAATGTAGTCCATCTTCTTGAAGACACCCTGTGCAGACTCACTGCTAGTTGCTTTCTTTTGAGTCTAGTGACCTCCAAGATAAGAGCTCCCTCTGTGCTCAGAAGCAGGAACACTTCCCTGTAGAGGACCAAGGAAGCAGATATGGTTCTGCCTTCCTGGGAGGCAAGATGCTCTTCTTCCTGGAGTCTAAACTTCATCAGCCTACCAGTGACTCATTCATCCATTAGTGGAGAGTATACAGTGTTGCACTGCAGTTGGACAGTGTGTTTGTCATCACTGTGTGACATGTGCTTGCTCCCCATGACACCTGCTCTTCGGTTCCTCTCTCCTCTCCCTTTCCTGGCCCATCATGTCCTTTGACAATGATCACACATTGATGCCCACTTGATCTGTAGGATTAAAAAGTATCTCTCAGTGTAAATAAGCTAACTAACGAGCTATGTGTTCATCATGGGGTGGGCATTGGAATGAAGACAAAACACATTTATACCCATCCCTTTGGTCAGATAGGCTGGTTTTCTCTACAGAGGAAGGAAAATTACCCTGGTTTAATCTTTAAAATCCCCAAGCTAACATCTCTGACATATGACCCACATCTGTGAATTCAGGAACTGATACAAACTGCCCCTTAAGAAAAAGTATGACGGCCTGTACCTTTAAGAGATGGAAGGGCAGAGAACCCTATGTTTACATTTGCCTTCATGACCAAGTTGGACTGGGTAAGGCTTGTTCAAAGCAGTCTCTCTTTCTCAGTTCCGACTCTAGGTGCCATGTGGGCTCCTTCCGTCTCTAAGCCTCTCTCTGCATGCCTTGCATTTTGCTTGATTGATTTCTCACCATATCTCAGATATACTAGCTTCTGTTTGCCCTCATTAGATACCCTTCTAGATGATTCCTGCCTCGCTGGAAAGCTGCACCACAGTGAGATGAGGCAGTGGGATTATAGGAGCATGTAGAGGGCAGAAGTTGATGAATCACTTCTCTATCCTTTCTTTGTTTGTTTAAAGCATGTTCTCTCACTGGAGCTTGACATTGCTGCTTTGTCTAGATTGACTTGTCAGAAAGCCACATGGATCTTCCTGAGTCCCAGAGCCAGGGTTGCAGTTGGAATTTGACACATCCAATCTTTATGTGAGTGTTCAAGAGCCAAACTCAGGTCTTCATGTTTGCAAAGCAAATACTTTACCCACTCAGGCATATCCCTAACTCCAGACTCTCGCTCTAAAGATGTTACACAATGAGTTCTCACCAATGGTGCAATGAGGGTTCCTTGAGAAAAGAAAGTACATTATATAGAACCCTTTCAGTGGAGAGATGGCTCTGTCAGCAAAGTGCTTCCTACACTAGCATGAGGACCTGAGTTCTGATCCCTAGTGACCACACAAATATCAGTATACAGCAAAACATGTTTGTCCTCCTAGTATTGGGGAACAGAGATAAGAGAATGTCGAGGGCTCACAGGTTGGCCAGTTTAACAGTTAGTGAACACTATGTTGGTGAGAGACCCTGTCTCAAAACAAATACACAAACAACAAAACAAAAGAAACCATAATGGGGAGAGTGATTAAGGATATCAGTTTCTGACCTTCATATGCATGTACAACATGTGTACACATGCACTGCACACAGAGGTGCGCGTGCACACACACACAGATACAAGCATAGCTCAAGATACAAAGGTTACATGGGCATTTCAGAACCAAAAGGCCAGGATACTTGCTTTATAAATGCTAAAGGCTACATAGAGTTGAGAAACATTCGATGTATGGATCACTTCCCTCAGTGTTCATCCCTGGGTCATCATGAAATTTGAGCTCTTGACAGCTCTAGCACAAATATCTTCTGTTTCTCTGGACCCAGCACCAGTGAAGTGTGTGACACCTGAGACCCTGGAGGCTGTTGGGCTTGCCATTCACCAGGCAGGGGAGCACTGTTAAAGGTGACCCTCGTTTTATGGTGCAGGGGTGCCGCTTTGAGGACAGGAAAGCTGGGTCAGGATGTAAATGAATGCAAGAAATTCCCCTGATGATTTGGAATGGGCTGAAAGATGTCTAGATAGATGCAGAAGTGCAGCTCAAGAGGACACCACTTCCCATGTGGAAATGCTTGCCTCTGGGTTTCTTAGCTCCTGGAGTTTTAGCAAACTAACATCTGGGGTGGCTGTAATTTAGTGTGTTGTTGAAAACATTGCATGTGAGTTCAACCTAGTGTTATGATCATTAAATTTAAACACTGGTGTAGGTGGTGTTTGCCTTCCAATATAGTTGTTTTGGTTGCACGGGTTTTCTCTTCCGTCCTCCCCCCTTTTTTTCCTTTCCCTGCCCTCCACTCCTTCCCTCCTCTCTCCTCTCAGCCTGACAGAGTCACAGATATCCACATCACAGTCTGGCCATGATCTATGTAGACCTATGTAGGACACACTGACCTTAGACTTCTGATCCTGCTGTTTCCATCCCCCATGTCTTAGATTATAGGTATGCATCAATACACCTGTGTTTCTGCAGTGCTAGGGACTGACCTCAGGGTCCCTTGCAAGTTAGGAAAGCCCTCTACTAACTAAACCATGCCCTCAGTCCCCAGGGATGCTTCTTTGGTTAACTTCCTATGTCCTAGGAAGGAATGGATACTTTGAAAACTCATAATTGCAGTTTCACCTATTACACCTGAGCCCTGTCCCAAGTAACCACAGGTCTTCTTGGTAGTTTCTTGACCTTGGCAAACCTCGTGTTACCTGTTTGTATCATAGAGATGATGGAGCCCATTGCTTGGTGCTAATGTGAAAACTACATAATGCTGGACACACCCCTCCTCAGTGCCACATGGTCCCTGCTGCTGCCATTGCTCTTCAACTTTGCCTACCTTGAATTCTGTTGAGTTGACCAGCAGGGATGGCACATGTCTGCTTTGGTAGTTATTAGTTTAGACCTTCTATTTGTAGAGGATGGTGGGAAGGGATGATTAAGTACAGTTATTCAGTTTAAACTAATGAAATTTTTTAACAGCCTGCCCATCTGTTAGAGAAGTGACTGTAGGCATTCCAATAGGATTGAGTTGAATTAAATTAGGAGATAAAAGTAATAATAGTGGCTTCCCTCCAAATGAGATGGCAGTATCTGTCTGTGTTCCCCAGACTCCACTATTGACGCTTTATTCTGAGATGCTCACATATGGGCCAATAGCCTCCTGTGTGGTCTCTAATCTACCATCACCTCTAAAACCAATCCTTTTATAATGGACAGAGAGATGCTTTTAATATTCAAATTATGGGCCTGACAAAATGGCTCAGGGAGTAAAGGCTCTTGCCTCAGAGTCTGAGGACCTGAGTTCCATCCCAGGAACTATATGCTATATGGTGGAGAGAAAGAACCAGCTCCATTCTCATACTTACACACACACACACACACACACACACACACACACACACACACACCACACACACACCACATATGCATACATACACATATACACATGTACACACATGCACATACACAAACACATGCACATACACAAACACACACATGTACACACACAGAACACCCATACAACACCCACACAATGCACTCTCACACATACATGTGCATAGACATCTTCTCACAGAATATAATTGGCTCTGTTATTTTCCCCTCTGATTCTACCCTATCTTAAATCATTTACATTCTGGATTCCTGCTGATGTAGTTCACAATGTTTCTACTCTAACATTAAAAGTGTGTTCTTTCTTCTGCCCCAGATAAATCAGCTTCTGTTACCCAGCAAGGCCCACCCTAGTGTCTTTTTAGTTTGGTCTCTAATGGAGGGCATACCTTGACCCTAAATTAACAATCCCTAGTTCCTCAGTTTCACTGTATGAAGTGCAACTCTATTTCCATGGCTTCTTATTGAACTGTTCAGTGCTTTGCTCATTCTAAAGTGCTATGGACTATAAAATGTTTTCTCTATTTAAAATATCAGTTGAGACTCATAGCACCTTTGTTAGGAAAATGCAGCCTAAATGATCTCAAAGTTATAGAACAATGGCTCTCAACTTCTGGGCCATGACTAGGATCAAATACCTAAGACCACTGGAAAATAGAGGCATTTACATTATGATTCAAAACTTTAGCAAGAATTACAGTTATGAATGTAGTTCATGGTTTTATGATTGTGGATCACCACAACATGAAGATATTAAAGGATCTCAGCATTAGGAAGGTTGAGAGCCATTGCTATAGATGAATTGTCTAGAGCTCACCAGAGTGAATGGGTGAACTTGAATGGAAGAAATTGATGTGTGCTGGTTAATTTTAATTGATAATTTGATACAATCTGAAATCAGATGGGAACAGGACCTTAATGTGAATTATCTAGATCAATTTGGCCTGTGGACATGTCTCTCTGTGTGTGAGTGGCTTGACTGTTAATTGTAAAAATATCCAGCCCACTAGGGGCAGCACCATTCCCTAGACAGAGACCACTGAACTGTGTGGGCTGTATAAGAGGTGAAAGCTAGCAAGCAGACAGGCAAGGATCCATATGCTTATTCTCTCTCTGCTCTTGATGATAGCTGTGATACTTTATGCTCCTGCCTTGACATCCCCAAAATGATGTGCTATAGCTTGGAATTGCAAGTCAAATAAACCAACAACAAATCAACAGCTTTTTGTCAGAGTATTCTATGACAGCAGCAGACATGAAAATAGAACTTAGCATGAATCCTAGATTTCTTGTGGCAATCTGGGGATACCTTTGGCTTAAATACCGCACCCTGAAGGCTCTTTAAATCATGGTCTTTAAATTTTTTGTGTGTCCAGAAGTAAACAACATTCATGAAGTACCTGAACACATTTTCAATGCTTGCATGTGTCTGCTACGCTTTGTTCTGGAACACTCTAAGTCTGTTCTTATCCACACAAGGAGTTCACAAGGGACTGCATTACTTTCCAGGGGAGACAAGAAGGGATACTAACTGAGTTGGTAACGGTTATTAAAATGTATTGCCTCACAGTTCTGATACAAGAAGCCTCATATATCAAGGTGTCGGGCAGGGAGAAGCTTCTCTGAAATCTACAGAAAAGGACTTGCTAGGTTTTTCTAGCTTCTAGTAATTGATTAGCAGCAGTTTTCATTGTTCTGGATGCTGTGTAATGCTCTCTCCATGCTCTTGGTGACCCAGCACTCTCCACATGCATTCACAGCTTCCTCCTTCTCTGTTTCTATTCAGGATTTTCTGGGAATATTTACTATATTAAATTGGGAGCAATCCTGATCACTTTACCTGAATTTGATTAGTCTAGCAAAGAATCTCCATGTGAAGTTTTAGGACTGAAGAGAAATGTAATGACTCATAGAAAGGCTACTGAGATACCATTACCCTTCAAAGAAGCATCCTTGCCATAGGCAGGAAGGAAGAGGTCCTAAAGAGGGAGAGGACCAAAAGACATAACCATCACATATACCATCGTGACAAGGGTTCTGAAGGGAGAGAGTCTGTCTTATATTCCCTTTAGCTCTAAGAGTATTAGGGGAGTTAAATGTCCACATCAGAAACAACACGGTGGGCCTGAAGGGAGAAACAGACTGTTAAGCTGGCAGCTCCCTCCTGATCTGGGGAACAAAGCTGGGCTTCGAATTCTTACAGATTTCCAGCAGGATAGACAGAATATTCCATACTACATGCCCTAGCCTATGTTAGAAGTCCAGAGGCACTGATTAAAGAGTTAAGTCATAATTCAGTGTTGTTTGGGGTCTAGGCAGTAGTTGGTAGGCAGTAGCTGCAAAGCTGGAGAAAACTCAGCATTTTGAGAGCCTGCCAGGTCTCTCTGTAGTTGGCTTTGAGAGAGACTGTAGGGCATGGGAGTACAGCTTGGGCTAAGGAAGAGAAAGTAGCTAGAGCAATGGTTCTCAACTGACTTAATGCTTCAACCCTTTCTTACAGTTCCTCATATTGTGACCCCAGTCATAAAATTATTTTGTTGTTATTTCATAGCTGTAATGTTGTTACTGTTGTGAATCATAACATAAAGATCTGATATGCAAGTTATCTGATATGTGACCTTAAAAGGGGTCATGACCCACAGGTCAAAAGCTGCTGAGCTAGAGGATGCTCTAACCACAGGAGGCCACGTTCCCAGGCACCAGAGGCTAGTTTACCACAGCTTTCAGAGAGAATGCAGTTCAACCTACTGTCTGTCCCTATGTCATTCCATCTTTTCAAACTGGGTCATGGTCTTCATAGAATGCTCATGATTTCTCAGCATGTGGTGGGCAATGCAAGCTTAAATACAAGTCTGGGCTATCAAGTCTCTGCTTGGCTTACAAACAAGGGAAGCAGTTGCCACGCTCTGAAGTTAAAGGTTTGGTCAGAAGTCAATTCCACCAATCGTAACTTCAGGCCATCGGCCCACAGAGGATCACAGAGCCTGGCTACTTGGTGAATATGGCTCCACATGTAGGCAGGGTGGGTCCTCACTGCCTCATTCTGGCCACCTGAGAAGAAAGTTCCTAGTGTGATTTCGAAGTGAAGAGGAAGCCATTTTTTTTTCATTTTAATTGGTGGGGAAAGTTCATTTTGAAGACCTCTTCCCTCAGGATAGTTCCCTGAAGTTGGATCTGACCTGTGTATTTTCCCCCTTACCCTCTTCTCAAGGGTCCTTATCACATGGACTAGGTGATTTATTTCCAGCCTGGTCCTCTGTTGCTAATGACTACTTCTGCTCTATAAAAATGATTTTTGCCCTCCTTCCTAAAGACAATTAACTGTGAAACTGCTCATAAAATACCATAGTGATTGCTTTGTCAGAGATGACTGTTGCATGGCACCATCCTCCATGGTGATTAAATAAAGTGTCTTTAATTGCTGAGAGCAAGGCATTGTGGTTATTTTTCTCTTCTCTTCTTTTCTTAGATACATACAAATTTTTCTTGAAGTCAGGTGAAATAACATCTCTTTTCTCCTCTCTCCTGAGGGAGAAGAAAAGGACGAAATGATTCTTCTAGAAATACAACAATGACAGTTTTTGAGGTTTCGAATAAGAGGGCCACATTTCTAAAACAGAGATCAGACAAAAATCTCTCCAGAGACCCCTTCCCTCAGGCAGACAGCTGTAGTCCCTCTGGGTCCTGTTTGATATTTCCCCTCAGGATCACACACCTCTTTCACGTTTACATCTAAATCTTGGCTTTCAAAAGCGACTCTTTTGAACTCAAGGAAGGAAAAGCTTTCAATTCACCCCAACCTCTCAGTTTTGGGATGCCCGTTAAACTCCAGATTAGAATCTAGGCTGTGCTAGATTTCAACAAGGAAAGGAAGAGGCAAACAGCTACACTGCCTGCAGGTTAGAAGATAACTTTTTAACCCCCAGTGCTGGTGATTTTACTGATAATTTCAACAGCTTCTGGAATCACAACTTGCACAGACCTATACTTAACATGAATTCCACAAAGCATGCATGTACTTTACACAGTATTCTGACTAGCCTCAGGTGTCAATTTGCCATAGCTCAGCATTACTTGAGAAGGGAGTTGCAATTAAAGGATTTCCCAGGTCAGACTGGCCTGTGGACATGTCTATGGGAATTATCTTGATTGTTGATTGATGTAGGAGGCTCAGCCCACAGTGTATAGCTCCATTCTCTGAGTATGTAGGCCCGGGATGTACAGGAAAGGTAGCTAAGGGCCTGAGCAGGTCAACGGAAATGTGTCTCCATGGTTTCAACTTCAAGCCCTGCTTGAGTTCCTGCCCTAACGTCTCTCAAAAATGGACCTGGAGTTTTCAGCCAAATAAATCTTTTCCTTTAATAAACTGCTTTAGGTTGGAGTGTTTTTATCACAGCAAAGAAGGAAACTAGAACACAAAGTGAAGGGTAGTTTAAATGTAATTCTTTCCAAAGAGGGGTCTCCGTGGTGTTCTTGGAGCACTCTTCGTCTCCCTGCTATTTTTATCAGTCGTTTATTTTTGAAATTGCATTTATTTATTTATTTGATTGTTTGTTTAGTGTGTGTGAGAGAGAGGAGAGACAGAGAGACAATTAGAGCGAGACACACACACATACACACACACACACACACAGAAAGAGAGAGAGAGAGAGAGAGAGAGAGAGAGAGAGAAATTTCATGGAGAAGCCCATAATGTATAATTAACATATATTAAAACTATGAAGAATAAATTATGTATGAAAATGCCAGGATGATACTTCATATACCAGTTTTCAAAAGCATAATTTTTACAGGGTTCTTCCAAATGTGTCTATTCTCTGCAGAGTTTGGTTTCAGAGATAATGGCAAAATTCTCAGGAAAGACAGATTGGGTCATTGGTGCCTTGTACTTAATTTTGAGCTAACCCTGGGGCAGAATGGCTTGGCATTGCAGGCTGGTTGGTCTTGATCGTCATTGTCCATACAGTAAAGCATGGGTGAGATATAGAATTTCATATAAACTCTGTAGATGGTTGTGGAATCAAAGATCCTCCTTGTTAGTTAGCAAATGCATATGGAGCCAAAATGCACATCGTGAGTGTCATTTTTCTTGCCCCCATTCACAAAATTTTAAAGAGGCTCTTCACGTTGGCTAGCTTGGCTGGCCAGAAAGTTCCAGAAATCTACCTGTCTCCACTAATCAGTACTGGGTTCATGTGAGTTCTGGACAGTCCAACTCTTATGCTAAGAAAGCAAGTGTTTTTCCAATGGAGCGAGCGTCCCAGCATATAAGAATGTTTGAATTTTCTAAATTTAAAGTATATGTAAAGTATACAGATATGCAAACACATAGTTATATATATCATATATCATATGTAATATACCTCTATGTATAATATAGAGAATATTTATTAACATGCTTTCTTGTATGGTACAGATATATAATAAAGTACTTGGCATAGTATGGGTTATATATAGTCCCACACTTTCATGGGTCTTTTTCTTGATTAGAAATAACAGATTACCTTTTAAAACCAAGAACACATCCAGGCACAGGGCCTCATGGCTGCTATCTGACCACTCAGGAAGTAAGAGAGAGCTTGCTGTGAGCTCTGTGCCAGCTTAGGCTACAGAGTTAGATGCTGTCTCTAAATAAATAAATAGCATTACCCTCCCCACAGCCCTGCAACGGTTGGCATTTAATGATATTCACTTTGACAAATAGGTGGCAGGGACTTTGAGTCCCAGGCAGAATCTCTGAGTGCATAACTCCGGAAATGTCCCCAGGTAACAGAACGTGCCCACAGGTCATGGAAGTCAGTTCTGCTAAATACAGAGGATTTTTATCTGTCTGAATGGATATTTCTGGGGCTCCTCTCTCACTGGCTGGATTTGAGATATGAGCAGGCAGGCTGGGTTATCACCATAAATCAATAGTTTTCAAGAAGCTGTAGGTTTCAAGCTGACAGCAGTGTTTTGGTTGAAAATGAAGAAGGTGAAATGTGAGCTGGGCTGTGAGTGCAGGGGTAAGGGTGAGGCTCATGGGAAAACTTAGAAACCATGTCAAGAGCAAATTAAAGAACTTTTGCTCATTTTAAGGAACATGAAGTAGTGGATAATAGTCAAGAGGGGGAAAGTAGAGGCATTTGATCTGGCAGTCAGGTTTATTTTACTGTGATTGCTACTTGGGAAAATAGTCAAAATTTCTTTTTTGCTCATGGTCTCAGAGGTCTCAGTCCATGCTCTGGTGGGGAAGAGCATTATGATGACTGTGCTATGGAGGAGTGAGTTTATGGAGGCTTGGAGGAGAGGAAAAGAGAAGGAGGTATGGGGGAGAAGTGGGGTGGACAGTGGAAGAGCGAGAAGGGGAAGGAAGAACATGCAGTGAACCCCAAATAACCCTTTCAACCAAATAAACTTCTATTTCTATAAGCTATTCAGTCTCAGGTATTGTCTTATAGCTGTGTGTACCCTGTAGCCCAAGGGCTGCATGCGACCCAGTAAAGTTAAAAACTCAGCCCCATTAGAAAAAAAAACCACCTTATTTAAAATATTATGAACAGCTTGCTACATTGACTATGAAGATCTTGGGAAAGAACTTTCTAAATGACATCGAGGTTCGGAGAGGACTCATTTAGACGGTCCCATCAGTCAGTAACAAGCTATAAAACTCTAGTCCTCCCCTCACCTCCACTCACACTCGGAGTCTTACAGTGGAGAATGAGGCCCATGGGTTCCCTTTCTTGCCAGCTTGAAAACACAGGAAAAACCCCTGTTAAGTAAACGGAGAGTGGCAAGGTCTCTCCCCAAAGTAGTCAATCAGGTAAGACACTTCTTTCAGTGTATGGACGGCTGTGATGTCCGGAGAGACTTTGAAGGAGCCCGAGCACGGAATCGCTAGAGTACGAGCCATCTCCTTAAACTTCAGACTTCATTATCTGTACCAGAGTTTGAGAGATTAACAGCAGCAATTGCTTAAAAATCAGCATTTGTTAGCAATGGGAACTAAGTAGGGGCTAGAAAGAGAGCTCACTTGTCTTTAGGTGAACAAGATGGCTGACAGGTTCCAGGAGATCTGGTTGTCCCTTCCTTACTAGTGCTGGACTTACAAGCATGTGCCTTCTTACCTATCTGTTCATGTGTGTTCTGAGATTGAACTCAGGTCCTTGTGCCTGTAAGACAGTCACATTCCTGATTGAACCGTAATCCAACCTTGCCATCAACACATATTGAAAAAGCTTGGAATCCTTACTCTGAGAATGTCCTGCTTGTCACGTACCAGCCAATTAGCCAAGATCCAATATATTAATAGCTTTTCTAATCTCCTTTACTTCAGTGTGCATAGTTTAAGGTCTGATAGAGGTGGGTGTGGGATACATCTTAAGGAAATGTGTCTTTTACTGCATAGTAGACTTGGGGTTCTTCATGTAGCAAAGGTGTCACCCACCCATTGTGTTTGTGCATGTATGTGTGTGTGTGTTTGTGTGTGTGTGTGTGTGAGAGAGAGAGAGAGATAGAAAAGATGGGGGAGGAAGTGAATGAGAGAGAGAGAGAGAGAGAGAGAGAGAGAGTGAGAGAGAGAGAGAGGAGAGAATGAGTTCATGGGTCCTAGATGCATGCAGAAACCTACAGAAAACACAATAGGGCACTGAAACCCAGAGTGAAGCTGGAGTTACAGACAGTTGTGAATGGTCCTCTGCAGAGCAGCAAGTTGCTGTGAACCTTTGAGTCATTTCTCCAACCTCCACTTTTCTCTAGCATGGTGCGAGTTTATAAAGAGTGCTGTTAAATATCAGCTTCATTGGACTTGGGGTCATAGATATTCAGAATGCAGGACTCTATTAATCCAGGCACTACTAGATGAAAGAGGATCCTTCTTAATGCCAGATTTTTTTCTTTGCCCCTTGGTAGTGTTATTCTTACTTTGAGGTAGTAGAGCACATTTCCCATGGGCTTTGGAATTATAATTTAAATCTTTTATCCCTCCAGAACTCAGGACATTTAATTTATCGGGATTTATAAAAGGCCAGTAATAAGCCCTGTCTTTATTTAAACATGGGAGGCATCGACTTGGCGCAGGAGGATCCACGGCTCCTAATGGCGAGCCTCTATCTGCTTCTCCTGGATTCTGCACTTGTCCAAAAAGTCATCTGCATCAGCCAGGGGAGGTTTATTAACTAAAGGTTCGTTCGCTCTTCAGGTGACACTATCTCTTCAGAGTTACCAGACACTGTCTCCACTCTGCCTGCTCACCTTTTGTTCTCATGATGGTGAATGTTGGACATCCTCCGTCATCTTACATAAGAGTGATAAAACGAAAACATGTGTCTGAGGTCTCATTTGTCGTCAGGACGTCCAGAGCACATTAAGACTCGGGAACAATGGAAGGCAAATCTGCCATTCACTGTGCGCTCTGTTATGAAGGCTCTTGTCATTTCTATGATTCCATTTTAGATTAACGTGCAGCAGGAGATAAGATGGCTTGTCCTGGAATGGTGGGACGCGACTGGTACCGAGGCTGAATTGTTTTGTTACAATGGCATAATCTAGACAATTAAATACACGGTCTACCTTGGAAGGGAATTTGTGTAGAGAATAAAAAGTGGAAGAAAGTAAGATTGAGTTTCCTTAGATACATAGGGGCTTATAAGAAAGTATATGTCTGGGCGGGAGAAATGGCTTAGTGGTCAGGAGCACTGACTGCTTCTACCAACGGTCTAAGTTCTGTTCCCAGGAACCACTATGGGTGACTCACAACTCCTTGAAACTCTTGCTTGAGGGGAATTGATGACCTCTTTTGCCCTCCAGGGGCACTGCATTCACAGGCAATACACTCACATACATACATATTATACACATGGGGGTATGTGTGCAAACAGAGACAGGGAGAGAAGGAGAGGGAGGGGGCAAAATTAAAATAAATGCTTGCTTGTGTACCAGCTCTTTTCTTCCTTGCTATGTCATAGCACCTATCAAAGAGCAACTTAAAGGAGGAAGGATTTATTTTGACTCCGGTATGGGAGAACATGTTACATCTTGGAAGGAAAAGCACAGTAGCAGGGAACTTCATGGAGGAATAAGCATGTGGCTGGCATGTTTCATCTCACATGAAAACAGAACAGAAAGGAGACATTGGACTTGAAGTAGGGCTGGCTTTCCAGTGACCCACTTCCTCTAGCAAGGCTCCACCTCCTAAAAGTTCTACAACTTGTCAATTAGTTTCACCAATGGGTGAGCATGTGTTCCAATATATGTGCCTGAGAGGGACATTTCAGACTCAAATCATAACAGCTCCTGACAGTATTCTCAGACAGAGGAGAAGGGTAGAATTCAGTTCCGCAGATCATTCACAGAGCTGAAATTTCTGTCTTCCATTGTTGAAGCATGCATTAAATATTTATAATAAAAAAGAAGAGAGGAAGAGCAATCTGTCACAACAGACATTGTAGAATCACCATGCCCTTCTTTTGTGGTGATGGGTGACACATGTGAATGTGAATTAAGATTAAAAAGAGAGATAAAGCTGAATCTTACTTTCACAGTTGGGGGGAAGACGCTTATGAAAGCTTTGCTAATGATTGCTAATAATTACATCCAAATCATATTACATTAAGTAATTGAGATGTGATTCACGCTGGGGCAGTAAGATTTCACAGCCACAGACACCACTTCTCTGCTTTAGTACATTGTTATCCACCTTGCGAGATCTAGTTCTTCTTCACGGTCTCCAATAAGTGGAATTATTAAAAGTTGGTGGCTGTCCGTCGTTCAGAAATATGGAAAGGAATGAAGTGCATCTGTGGATGGCAGAGTCTGTCAGAAAGGGTGGCTGAGGACTGATGATTAATTCCCATTCTCTCGGGAAGATGGAGAGAGAGCCTCTTCACTTCCATGAAGTAACCTCAGTGAAAACTGCAGCCTAGACATTGGCTAAGGATTCCCCTTCTTCACTCTCAATTGATTTGTCGTGAATCATCCCAGACAGTTCCATTTCAGGGCCTTGTTTTATTTGATGGGGCAGGACAAATGTAGGGCTAAATAGATTGGTAGGCTAACATATTGTCTGTTTTAATGGTGTGGATTCTGGTGTTAGTGTGGTGAGTACTTTACAATGTTCTCTAGGCTGTGTGATGCTCATTGTATGCCTGGATCAACTTAATTAAATCCCTTCCTGCTGCAACTTCATTTGGGTTACTGGATACGTCCCTGTCACTGCAAAACATTTCCTGGGAAAGTGTGTGTGTGTGTGTGTGTGTGTGTGTGTGTGTGTGTGTGTGTGAGTGTGTGTGTGTGTGTGTGTAAGAGAGAGAGAGAGAGAGAGAGAGAGAGAGAGAGAGACTTTCCTATCTTTTTAACATGCTAAGTATGAGTCATTTAAAGTAATATTAAGTTATTATGCACTCCAAACCAGTGCTTTACAAGGCTTCCACAGAAAAATATGTTCTGCCTGAAGCCCTGGGAAGACTGTGATAGAGGCAGAGGAACATGCAGAAGTGTTAGGTCAGTGATGGGTGAAATGGTTTCTTGTGGCTCCGCCTTTCATTGTCCCAGGCAACAACAGAAAGCTTTGTATAAATGGAGGGTAAGGTAAAGGGCTCACAGAGCCACAAGCTACAGCCAATGTCCCACTGAGATAATCCCAGCATCTTCTCCCTTTGCAGGAAGACAGGGGGAGTGCACCTGGACTGTGCGATTTCTAAGAAAATACAGTTTCCTGCTGAGGAAACGGAAGAAGGCTTGTATTCTTTAACCTGAGTCACCTGCCACCTTGGAAGGTCAATGGGGAATCTGCTTTCTCATTCTGAACTTTCTCTGACCTTCAGAACTTCTGCCTGCAAACCTCCATGTGGGGCTGTGGCTTTTGTCCTGGGGACTTGGCAGCTGTCATGTCAATGTCTAGACAAATTGTGCTTCATAACCCAACGTGGCTAATTAAACAAAACACCCAAACAAAGGCATGCTCATTCTCTTTCCTACCCCATCTCTCTATCAGGTAAAGAACAAATTTCAATTAAGATGAATCATATGAAAGTCTTCAAGCTCAGGGACTCCTGCCGGTTATGCACTTAGACTATTTTATTTAAACCTTTTCAAACCTTCCGTCTCCTGCAGTGGAGCATTATAAACAGTCTGCTCCCCTGTCTATGATGCTGACTGCTTCTGACACAGCAGAACCCTTTCTAGATTAGAATCCATTCCCACAAAACTCCTTCTTCATCCCGTCTCACGTCACAAATGCTCAAAAATCCTGTTATAGAATTCCTACCCTCCTGATCCCCAGATCCCTAGGATAAATGTGAATCAACCAGTAGGTGGTTCTCCAGTCACTTACACCTTTCACTGTCGTGGGGGTGGGGTGGGGGAAGCCAGTGGGGAGGGGGAGGGGAAGAGAGAGGGGGAGGAAAGAACACACATATCTATAGCAATGCTTTTACGTTTGTCTCTATTAACCTATTATTTGTCTATTTGACACCTGTTTTGTTGAAGGCAATTTCTTGAACCCATTAGAGGAAGACAAACAAACAAACAAACAAACAAACAAACAATAACAGAATAGGAGATACCCTCCTCACATAATGTAATGTCTTGCAGGAGAGACGACAGATAGGCTTGATGTATAAGCCAATCTTAGGATGTGAACTTTTCTATGGATCAGCTGAAAAAGGAGAAGACAGGTGGGCAGGGTAGAAGAACCTGATGCAGATGCAGTTGGCTTTGAATAGGGTTTGGGAAAGGCCTCCCTGCAAGGCACCGTCCAGAAGGAGATGAAGGAATGAACTGTGTGGCTGTATCGGGAGATAGCATTCCAAGTACAAGAAACAGTCTGAATAAAGGATGGACGGCTTGGAGAATATTCTGTATCCAAGGTACTCTACAAGAGAACCAGAAATACAAGTGTGTATAACCACAAGGAATGAGTTTTGGGACCACGGGAGTTAGAAGAGGTGCAGACATTATAGGGCTCTAGTGTTTGTGGCCAGGGCTTTGTTTTTAAGTTCAAACACAGACTTTATGTGAATCTTGACCTGATGACTGGGCTATGGCATGAAGAAGAGAGTTCAAGGACAGTTTTAGACATACAGTCGAGCGAGGAATTGTTTCACCCTGTCTTGTCCATTCACCACTGGCTGTGAAAGGGCTGAAGACCACTTTCCTGATCCTTCCTGATCTCCTAGGATCCAGCCTGATGTTTTCATGTCGCTGATGCCTAAATAGCAAATGTTTACATACAAAGAACAAATGAACACAGGGTGCATCAAGGTGATACTTCCTGGCATTCATCCCTCCGGCCACAGACCGCACGTAGCCCATGTGTGCACTGCAGGTTCAGCGTCTCCTTGCTTGGACCTTGTAATGAGGCCTCCATCAAATCCCCTGACTCTGTGTCCATGTGCAGCTGTTGATCTAGGTGTTCTGGGCTATTGCTTCAAATCAGTCCCGTTTTAATGTGTGAACTGTGAACTTTTGATATTTCCACCCACAAAAAAATTATTGCTAATTTATAAGCAATCCTCCTTAAGATTTTATTTTATTTTGATTTGTGTGTCTGTGCACATATATGCAGGTACCTTCAGAGGGGAGAAGTGGATATTAAATCCCCTACAGTGTAGGTTACTGGGGTTATGAGGCTTGGTGTGGGTGCTGGGAACTGAACTTGGGTCCTTTTCAAGAGCAACAAATGCTTTTAAACCACTGGGTCATCTCTCCAGTCTAACTTCCTTCTTAAAAACAAAAACACTTTATGCCCAAGAAAATTGTCTTGATAAGATAAAAATTCATGAAGAGGCAGGGGCTATCTATGGAGTAGCAGGATCTGCTTAGCAAATGATCCATGGTTTATAATTTGTATGCTTGCCTTCCAGGTACATATTTAGCTGGTAGTTCTACAAGCATTTGGCGAAACTGTTACACTCTAGTAAATAAATAACATGTTTTTCAAAATTAGGATGTGTACCAAGTATGTGTCTACCCGATAGGCTGTAACAGTTCAGAGACTCGTTCCCTGCTCTTCCCTCTGTCAAGCAGACATAGGGGATGTGTTCTAATGTTGTTTTCAGTGTAAACATGGTATGAATAAAAAGATGTGTGCTTTTTCGACAGGAAAGGAGTTGTCATGTAGAACAGACCAATTTTAAAAGCAGAATTCAGCCCAGTGGTAGGAGGTACTGCTGTCTTCTCCATTTTGTCTCTTATCTCCTCCTCTGCTTCTTCCTCTGATTTCTACTTCTCTTTTTCCTATTCCTCCTGTTCTCCTCCTCTTCTTCTTCCTCCCCCTCCTCAATTGCTTTCTCCCATCATTCCTCCCTCCACTGCTTCTTTTTTTCCTTTTTCATATTGCAGGGAGATTCAAAGATACCAGGGTACTTTTAAAAGTAATGTAATATGGCTTTGTAACATGACTCTTGCGTCAGTTTCTGAGTTGTGTAATAGGGCCAGGTTTCTACTTCCTGATCTCACAGCCCTGGAGGAGTCCAGATGTTGGATTCTGATGGCTGCTTGAATCACAGTGTCAACAGCACTTCAGTTAATTGAGTATGCATTACTTCAGCCTAGGTACCTCATACAGACAATAACCACAGTTTCATCAGCCATCTCAATATGTCGTGTTAGGATGAACTTTGCAGAAATAATGGAGAGGTCATCTCTAGGCTGGGAGGCATGGTGTTGTCTTAATTTTCATAAGTGATGTTGAGCTGTCACTTGGCTGATGTTGGACACTGGACTAGAAAGCTGGATGGGTGGGAAAGAGCCATCGAGAGCTTGTAATCCTGTGGTGAAATGATTCTGGCATAGTCATGTCCTGAAGTTGAGCATATACATTAACTGCCTTAAGACTCAATCGATGTGGGCTTGGAAATGGCTCAGCCATGACATGCTTGCCATGCAAACACAAGACCTGAGTACCATATCCAGGACCCACATAGGAAGGCTGGACATGGTGACATGGGCTTGTAATTCCAGTGTTGAGGAGAAAGGGATAGGTGAGTTTAATTAGTAAGCCTCAGATCCCAGTAAGAGAACCTGGGTCAAAATCAAGATAAGCAGTACCTGTGGAACATTATCCAAAGCTGACCTCTGGCATACACATACCTGGGAACACAGGCGTTCATGTACACAATCATGTACACATATGCACACACACACAAATGCACACACACACACACACACACACATCTCTGTAAAATAGAGGTAGCACTTGTTCCCACTTGATAACATTCTCTTTTTTTTTTTTACATTCTCTTGAATGCTATGATGGCCATACATCATTCACCAAGTTTCAGAGCTCATATTGAATGTTTAATGAACATAATAAACTATTTATTGTCTATGATAATGGAAATTACAGAATCCTGGTTATACAGACATACTAGAAGTAGCAAGGTTAAGATAATCCAGACTTCTGATTTTCTTATTTAAAAGTGGATGGAGAAAGCCCTGGAGAGGTAGTGCAATTGGTGAAGTGCTTGTCTAGCAGGCATGAGGTCCTAGGATTAAGTCCCAACACCGTGTGAACTGAGCATGGTTGTGCATACCTATAATCACAGCACTCAGGCAGGTGTCCTGGAGGTTCAAGGTCACTCTAGACCATAGTAAATTTAAGGTCAAGTTGTGATACTTCCAAACAAGTAAATGGAAGGACCAGTCAGCAAACATATAAGCTGGGATGTTCCTCTAAGTTAGTTGGAATTGGAATTGTGACCATTTCTGACCACCATGTATGCTCTGGTCAATGCTTTTAAGTGGGTATATGAGAAAGCAGTGTTGAATGGAGACTGTCTGCCTTTTAACCAAGGGAAGTCTCAGTTAACGGGACTCTTCAAACTCCTTGAGGTCACTACTCTTCACACGTTCTTTTCTTTTTCTTCCATGTTGAACATGTTGCTACATGTGTAGCCTTTATAAGTGACTATGGATCTTGTTGCTGTCCTTGGACAGTTTTGATTTTTCCTATCAGCTGAAAGCCATACAGGGAGACCCCTTCACCTCACCTTCAGTGAGGTTCAACAGTGTGTATGTGTGTGTCTTTGTGTATGTGTGTGTGTGTGTGTGTGTGTGCATGTTTATGTTTATGTGTACATGTAACATATAGCATCTGATACTTGGAAGCAAGAGGATCAGGAGTTCAAGGTTACCCTCAGCTACATAGTAAACTTGAAGCCTGCCTAGGCTATAAGAGATCCTGTCATACAACATTTGTTAAAAGGTGTTGGCTACATTTAAGTGCTATGTGTTGTTTTGAGTATCTCCCTACTATCTCCCTACACTGTGTTAAAGTTGCATAATGGAAGTCGATATAAATACCTCTTCTTAAAGATTGAGCTATGCTGGAAGGGTGGAATGCTGACTATGCACATTTGAATGAATGCAACACTAGATATCATCATTACTCTTATATTGGACCTGATCCGATAAGCCAAGGTGTCCAGACTTGTGTAGAAGACGTCTCATAAGGCAAAAAGTTAGGTATTTTTTTTTAACCATAAAGAGTCTGTGAGTAACATGCAGTGTTGGGGATGAGTAACAATGCCATATTCCTGTTAGATCGTATGCTGTATAACAGAATATGTCTCACTTCTCCACTAGTGTCCCTAAAGTTGACTCGTGGCCTTGCGTCTGCTCTCTATCTTAACATGACTCTGTGGCCAGCATGTCATAGATGAATGTAGATATTTATCTTAGTATCTCAGTCCTAGCTGTAGTACCTATCTGGTACTATCCTGGTACCTAGCTCCATCTTCTGTCTTCCTTCTACCTCTCTTTTACTGTCCTTTAAATGCAGCTGATGTGCTCTTCAAGGAAGATCCCCAAGGCATGCCAGAGGCTGTCCTCCAAGCCTGACAACCCATGTTTGATCCCCAGAACCCACATGTGAAAGAATAGAAGCAACTCCCATAGGTTGACCTCTGACCTGCCCACATGTACCATGACATCCATACCCCTACACACATACACAGAAATAAAGAAAAGTAAAAAAGAAATATGTGTTAACCTTATGACCAGTGGCATTATATTTCTATCCAGATCATGTCCAACATGTACCTGATTTCCAACACACTCTCCATCCCCAGCTCAGACTCCTACCTAGTCTACTGCTGTCCTACTTTTGAGCGTCGCTTTCCTGTGTTTGTAGTCAGTGCCATGCTCCTTCTTGCCTTGATCCATTTACACAGCCTGCATAAAACAGCCCCCACATTGCCTTTGCCTCGTCTGCCTTATGTTACCTTCTCCCCTCAAGGCTATCTCTAGTCCTCACTTTGTCCCTATCAATCACAAACTTAAATGTTTCCTTAAGTCTCATAGCAACCATTGTTCATCATACTAACATTCACAGTATCTCTTGTCTTCACAAGACTGTAGGCTTGGTGATAGTGAAGACCATGGACACCTTCCTTATCTTGTCTTGAGGGACTGGAACCCCAAGACTCCAGATGTATTTTTTTTCAAAGATTCATGACTGTATATGTTAAGTACATATATTTCAAGAACTTGGGTCATGTACGTGGTGGGACTCATCACAGGGACTACAGCAGAACCGTATTTCTTCATAAAAGAGTATGCCGTTTGTCACAATGTGAATGAACACAGAGGACATTATGTTAAGTGAAAAATCCAAACACAGCAAGTCAAAGGTAGAAGATTTGCCTCCTGGATGTGTCCTATGCGAAACTGTCATCAAGGCCGTGGATAGACTTCAGTTGGGGAGGCACTGCTCATATGAGTATGAGGACCTGCGTTGGATTTCTTGTACCCACATAGAAGCTGGGCATGGTGGAATGTAGTTGTGGTTCCATCACTGGGGACGTGGACAGAGATGGATCCTTGTGCTTTTGGGCAGGCCAGTCTCATTGGCAGATTTCTGGCCTCTGTGAAAGACAGCACCACAAAATAAACAGAAGAACTGTGCCTGAGGATCAGCCTTGGAGTTTGACTTCTGATTTCTACTCATATGCATATACCTGTGTCCCTACACACATGAACACACACACACACACACACACACAAACACACACTCACTATAAAATAAAATAAAGGTGAAATCATAGACATGCATGACAAGCAGTGGCTGCCTGGTGTGAGGGGAGTAGGCAATGAAGAGACCATGGTTAGGTTGGTCAGCAGATTCAAACTGTCAGCAATGAGTGCACTTCCGAGACTCTCTTGCATAGTATGGTGCTGTGAGATGTCTCAAGTCACTTGGGGTGATGTCCACACAGAGACCGCCACCTGGTGAATCTTGAATATACTCAATCTTTATTTATGAATTAAAAATTTTAATGACTTTTAGAAATCATGTTCAGCACATATTAGTGATAACAGAATACTTCTCACTGTTTAAACCACACGTTACAGATAGTAGCCAGGGTCCCCAAATCTAACAGCTCCCTAACATTTGGCTCAAGGCTTTATCTTATGGAAATCAGAAGGGTTAAGAGCCCACTAAACAATAGTTAGCATAAGGCATGTTACACTTTACTGAAAAATAAGTCCAGGTTTCTGGGGCTTAATGCCTTTTCTCTTTCCTCTAAACTCTTTCCGTCTATTGTGAGCTGTCCCAGAGTGTTACACTATTCCTTCCTCATTCAGGGTTCCTGGCTCCAAGTCCAAGATTGGACAATTACTGGGACAGAGAAGGAACAAAGGCCTTTTCAAGCCTCTATGTCAATGTGACACATGTCACTTCTGTTTACATTACGTTTGCTAAAACAAGGCTCTCAGCTGTGGCTAAAGTCCAGTGGGCTGTGAGGCACAGTCTTGCAGTGCGCTATCGGGGAGAGACTGAAGCTTTGGGTGGCATCACGTCTGATCTACCATCCGGAGGACAAGAGTCACAGACTTGGCCCAAGGCATCACACCCAACCCTATCCAGTGGTTAACAAGCTTCTACGAGCACTTGCTGTTCCTGTAAAGGTCTCTGGTGCGATTCTCAGCACCCAAAGGACAACTCACAATTATCTGTAACTCTAACTCCAATGGGGATAGTGCCCTCTTCTGGCCTCTATAGGTACTGCAGGCATGTGCACATATACATGAAGGCAAACAAGTATACACAAATAAAATCTTCAAAACCAAAGCCAAACCAAACCAAAGAGAATGCCTGTATATAAGGGGCCAGATGGATGGGTCAGTTAGTAAAATTCTTGCATTTGCAAGGGGCATCTAAGTACTACCCGGAGAATCCAGGTCAAAATGCCAGGCAAGGTCACGTGACCTGCAATCCCAACACCGGGAGGCAGAGATGAGTGGGTCCCTGAGGCCTGTAATCCAGACAGTCCAGTCTAATTGGTGAGGCCCAGGCCAGTGTGGGGTTCTGGCTCAAAGGTGGTAGGTAGTTTTCCAGAGGTTGATCTATGGAGTCTGCATATAAATGAACACAAAAATACATGCAGATAAAAGGATACTTTAAAGATGATTACTCAAAACTGTTTTTATTGAGAACTAGGTGACTATCAGGAATTTTGTGGCAAGACATATTTATAGATAGATGTACTGACAGCCACTGGATTTAGCATTTCCTTAAATTCTGGTTTTATTCATCTCTCATTGGCAATATTAAACCACTCCTTCCGTTTACTTCACTGGTGATTATGCAATGACATTTATGATTCTTAAAAAAATCTCAGGCTTTAAAAAATGTGTGTGTGTGTATGGGTGTGTGTGTGTGTGGTGTATGTGTGTCTGTGGTGTGTGTGTGTATGGGTGTGTGTGTGTTGGTGTGTGTGTGTGTGTGTGTGTGTGTGTGTGTGTGTGTGTGTGTGTGTGTGTGTGGTGTGTGTGTTTGTGGTGTGTGTGTGTGTGTGTGTGTGTGTGTGTGTGTGTGTGTGTGTGTATGTGTGTGTGTGTGTGGTGTCTGTGGTGTGTGTGTGTGTGTGTGTGTGTGTGTGTGGTGTATGATTCTGTGGTGTGTGTGTGTGTGTGTGTGTTTGTGTGTGTGTTTGTGTGGTGTGTGTGTGTATATGTGTCTGTGTGTATATGTGTCTGTGTGTGTGTGTGTGTCTGTGGTGTGTGTGTGTGTGTGTGTGTGTGTGTGTGTGTGTGTACCTGCTTGAAAACAACATGAACAGCATGTGCGTGCCTGGTCAGATGGTGGCATTGAAATCCCTGGACCTGGAGTTGCAGGCAGTTGTGAGCCATCTTGTATGTATTGGGAACCAAACCGCAATCTTCTGTGAGAGCCACCAGTGCTCGTAATGCCCGAGCCATGTCTCCAGTCTCAGCTCTAGACTGGCTTAGGCACCCATTTGCCAACTTAACGACTTTCGGGTTTGTTACTGCTCTCTTTGGTGACTTTCATACATCCCTTTGACCCTTCACCGAGCCTTCTCATGCCTGTCACCAGAGTCAGTATCCCTCCCTATCTTATGTCATCCGCTCTTTGTGCCCTCATTTGTATGGGAGATGAGGTCTGTGTTTGACAAGCATCCTTTTGCTTTGCTTACTGTTTTAATAAAATCTCCTATCACCATTTTTATCTTCAGTAACAGTCCAGGCACTATTTGATATCGAGGTACTGAATTCCATAGACTTTGAAATATTCACCCCATATCTTTTTTGGCAAGTCTTTGAATAGAGACTACAAAAAAATTTGACATGTTGGAGATGAATTTTCAGACTCTGAGTTAAATAATGACTACCTGTCCCAGTTTAAATTGTGTTCCAGGATTGAAACATTATATTACACAGTCAAATCATTGAAATTAATGGTCAGGCGCTCTGTAACTGAGTTAGTTTCCCCCGAGACTGATACTCTATTAAGTCTGGAGGCTGTGCAAATATCCCTGCTGTTGCCTTGAGGGTGGGGATAAGGATGCCCGAGGCTTAGTGGCTTAAAAGCCGTATCAGAGTAGCCCTGCTTACCTATTGATTGCTACTGTTGTTATTGTTGGTTTCCCTTGCCCAGGCCCTTACTGTATGGCCCACTCTGTCCTCCAACTTGCAACCCCCTTGCCTTCATCCCCGAGTACAGCAATTACGGAAAGGTACTTCTACAGTTCTGCTGTTTTAGGTGTGGAACGGTAAGTATCTAGTCGCTTCTACACTTACAAATGTCATGTGTGGGTAGACTCTTGTTTTAGTTTTATGTATCGTGGTGTAACTACTGTCCCATTTTCAGAGATGGAAAAACTGAGGCTTATGAGGCTGAAGCTTGAATTGTCTTTTCCTGGCCCAGACCTCTTGGTAGCTAGCCGGGCTGTCCATTCTAGACTCTTAAATGTTCTCCTTTTAGGGTGGACTTGGGTCGATGCTGTAGCCAAGGACATGCTTGTCCCTTCTCTCTGCTGTCTGTTGCTTTTATAGAAGTGACTATTCCTTTCTTCATGTGTCTCCTTATTTGATGTCAGCCATGAGAACACAAAAGGAGGGGGACTTGCTTTTAGTGTCACGTGCCAGCACTATCACAGCATCTGATACCCAGAGATGTTTGAGCAGATTCCGGGTTTGATACAGTTTGCATCTGGCACTGTCAGTCTCAGGAGGGAGCTCCAGTGCGGCATCCTACTGGCTTGTCTAAAGTAATAAATGACCATTGTAGACTCCATGAACAAACCTCACATGCTAACACCAAGTCCTACCCCAATCCTATGAGCTTCTCAAAGCCTGAGATAACAACAGATGCAGTCCGACACAAAATCAGAAGTTTACTTAAAATAGTACGATGTACCTTTTTAGTTGGAACTTGATTACCCCATTCTTGCACAGGAACAGTGAAGGTGACAATAACATGCTACAGTCTTGATAGGTTGGACATGTCTAGGAAGTCTTTAATAGATCCACTTGGTAGGGAGCAGCATGCGTTTGCAACCTAGTGCTGTGTAACAAGCTGTCCTGTAAGTTAGCATCTTAAAATGACACGTATTTAGATCCTCACGGGGTTCGGAAGGTCCTGGGTGCCTTTCGCTTGGGATCCTGCGAAGTGATGATTATTTTGCTGTCAAGTAGGGTAGTGGGAAATGAAAACCTGTAGAGCTGTCTTCCAGCTCTCTCCTGTAGCTGTTGGCAGACCTCAGTTCTTCACCACAGGGCCTCTCTGCGGGCTGCTAGAGTGCCCTGGAAATGTGGCAGATGGCTTTCCCCAAAATGAGCTATAAGAGGAAGGGAAGGATGGGAGATGGATGGAGAGAGGGTAGGGGGTAGAAAAGGGAGGATCAAAGGACGAGGGGAAGAGAGGGTGTGCAAGAGAGTCCCAAAGACGGAAGCCACCACATAAATCTTTATAAATCTTATAAATCTTATAAATCAATCTTATAAATATTTATAAGCTATGCCTACACCTAACCTACATATATCACAGATCTCATAATCCATTATTCACCTAGGCCAGCTATGGAACACTATGGAGGAATCAACAAACAACAAATGGGCTCCAGAACAGAGCTCCTGCGGCTGTATTTGGGAGCTGGCTGCCATGTATTTTGTTCAGGTTCTCCTGAATGTAGCAGTAAGATAGATAATAATACCCTAGCCATTTTCTCACCCCTCTTCTATTCTCTGAGCCACTTGTGGGGAAAGTTGTGTTAGTTATATGGTTAAAACCAGAAGATACATTAATATTTAGCATAGACATTCTTGGATTGATAGCCCATGTGTGAGTGTGTGTGTGTGTGTGTGTGTGTGTGTGTGTGTGTGTGTGTGTGTGTGTGTGTGTGTGTTTGTTCTCATACTACACATAATGGGTAGAGACTACCAGAAGATGACCTCATTATTCATTAGTCACTAGTCATCATGATGTTTGAGGCACAGTCTAGTGCCTCAAACACAGGCTAGTGAGTAGCCTGAATCTGGCCAAATAGGTGAGGCTGGGTGGCTGGCAAGCTCCAGTGACCCACCTGCCCCTACCTCCTCACAGCTGGGATCACAAATGAGCACTGCTACATCTGTCTTTTCTTACATGGATTCTGGGGATTGAACTCTGATTCTGTTGCTAGTAGGACAAGCATTTTACAAATGAGCTCTCGCCTTACCTGGGTAGCTCAGGATTTGAATTCTGTCTGTGTCTCTTGATGTCCCTGTGAGCTGGAAACAGGGAGGTTTGTGACCTCCACTGTATTACTGTGTGTTATTATTGTGTTACTGGTAGTGCATGCTACATTGGGTTGCTGCTAGGGTCTAGTACCTGTGCTTATGGGAAGCCAATAGAAGAATGCTAAACACAGGGTACTTGCAAAGGATTGTCAGTCATTGTGTGATCACCCCACAGCCAATCCGCATTGAAGCACTGTGAACTTCCTGCAGATCACCAGAAAATGGCAGGAAAATTCCAGATATAACTATTTTACCATTACTTGCAACCTCTTTTGAAGTCACATCAAGCAGTTGACACACCCACAAAATAGAATGTTGGTCATGGTGTTTCCATGGCTTGTTTATCTGTGTTGGCTTGTACATTCCATCTCGCACCCACAGTCCACCCTCACAGTAACACTAACACGATGTAGTCTCTCCAGGTTAGCGTATGACTTCTGTGATTACTTATCTTGCACGCATAGAGCATTATCACATAACAGCACCACAATGCAGCCTTTCCATTTTGCTCTCTAGAGACAACCCGAAAGAGGCTTCCAGAGGCAACTGGCCAATGCCTGAATTCCACTGCTGTTTTCATACGTTCACTTTGAGCAGATTTTTCATGTCTTCCCTATTTATATCTTTTCAAATCCAATCTCCTTCAATCAATTTTAATCCTCTAATGTGTTTGCTATAAGTACTGTACAATTCACTTGTCCTCAATAATAAAATTCATTTTGGTGCGGCCAGCCGGTAATTTGTTTGAGAAGGAGTCCTTAGGAAGCCCTTGCGTTCTCTTCTGATTTAGAGGGCGACCTTCAGTGTGGGGAGAATTGTGTTGTCATGTGCTTGAAGTATTCTTTCATGACTGACAGTGCTGTTTAAATAATGGACGGCCAAGCCTTGTGCCTAAATGAAATCTGACTACACTAATTCTGTCATATATTAGGAAACTTCAAGAGTCCTGCAAGGACACCGTTTCGTTGACAGTGGATTTATTTTTTCAGTTTGTGCAAATTATCCCCACGGTGCTTCAGACCTCCTCCACCGAAACATACACTTATTCCCTAATATCAAGTATTTTTATTGCTTTGATTCTCAAGGTACTGTGAGCCAACAAGACTTGTACGGAAAGCCTTTCTTGGAACAAGTTAAAAATAAACTCAGTGGAGCATAGGTAAGACAGCTCAGTAAATAAGGGTCCTGCCACCAGGCTTGGTGACCTGAAGAGAATTGACTCTCCGAAGTGTTTTCTGACCTCTGCATACATGCTAGAACATGTGCTCCCCAATTCCTAATAAGCAAATAAATGTAAACAAAAACTACATTAAATAGAATATTAAGATATGCAGTCCAGATATTTATAGCTAGTGTGGGTGGGTAGATAGGTGATTTTTGCATTCGTGAAGTGAAAGCAGGGGATTGTGAGTTCAAGGGCAGTTTTCTCTACCTAGTGACATCGTCTTTCTGACATGCAGATGAATGAATACATTGAATTAAGTTTACTAAAAAAGAAAGGGGAGGAAAAAATTAGAGCATGGTAGACTCAGCTTGTGCTCATGTTCACTTCATAAGCATAAGATATGTATTTGATATATATATATATATATGAATGTATATATAAAATACATACATAACCTATATCTGGAGCTAGAGAGATGGCTCATCAGTTAAGAGTACTTCTCTTCTGGAGGACTAAAGTTGCCTCCCAACATCCACACTGGTCGGTCACACCCATTTACAACTCTGGCTCTAGAGGATCTGACATCCTCTTCTGGTCTTCGAGGGCACTTGCAAGCTTCTCCATTTGCATGCACATCCACACATAAATAAAAATTAAAAAAAATCATCAAGTCTTTATGTGCCATATAATATCCATGTCCATAAACCGGTTTTGCGTGTGTTTAATGGGGAAAGTAAACAGTGAGATAACATTTGATTGCTTACTTTATGTCTCTGGCTTTTAAAAATGGTGCCCGAAGACAAAGCACTTTTTTATTTGGACTTGGCTGGAAATTATCCGTCATATGTAGATGATTATACAATATTTGCCAGCTTCCTACTCGGGGAAAGTCATAGCAGATGGTGCAATTTACGTGCCATGTGCCATTTGTTTAAGCATGGAAATCGCTAATATTTTTCCTCAATTATTATAACTATTTTACATCTATAGACTGGATTAACTTTGAAATACCGTCCTTCACGACTAGCTCCAGGAGGGGTGGGGTGGGGAGAAGGAAGTCTTGTGCATGGCTTTGACTCCAAGCTGCAAGGCCCTCGATTGTAGAGATCCGCTCCAGTTCATTAATCAGGGACCCAGAGCACCCTGCTTTCTAAATGGTGTTATTGTGTTCCAAATATAGAGTCCTCCCTGATCACTAAGGAGCAAGCCCTATTCAGATCAGCGCACATTTCAGATTGGCCTTTATAAGACAAAGGTTTAGAATTCACATTTGCAACTTTGCGGGTCCCCAGGGAAGACATCTTGAAGTCAACATCCTTTCAGGCATGTAGCGCATAATTTGTTTTGATAACTACAAACAAAAGGGGTCTATTCCCCAAAGGCTTCTTTGGAAATTGCCAGAGCCTCTTCCCCTTAATGATATGAGCTGATCTTCCAAGGGGAACCAAAAACTGGAGAGGAGGGTAGGTGCGACAACTGGAAATGCCACACTGGAGAGTGGGTGACAACTCTGAGAGCCATGGCTTTCAAGAACTCAGTGAGATGACCTTGATCTGTACGTGGCCAGTACTCACAGGGATTTCTATACTGAGCATGTTGTAAAATGTGTTTTCTTCCTTGTATTGAGTCTTTCCCCTCAGAGGGAAGAGAAGGAACGCACAGATTTCTGGAATGGTGTCCGAGTCAGTTTTAACAGTCAAGTTGACACAATCCAGAGCCACCTGAGAAGGGGATTTCAATTGAAGGGTTGCCCAAATAAGGCTTCCTGTGGGCATGTCTGGGGTGCTATCTTCGTAATCGATGCTCTTCTGAGCAGCACCATTTCCTGGGAAGGGAGTCCTGGGATGGATAAGAAATTTAGCTAAGAATAGGCCAGGGTATGAGCCCACAAACTGTTCCTCCATGGTCCCTACCTGGACTTCCCTGACAATGTACTGCAACCTGAAATGTGAGGCAAATGGGCCCTTTCCTCCCCCACTTGCTTTTGATTGGGGATTGTGTTTATCACAGCAACAGAAATCTTACTAGAACACAGGGATCTGGAAAGGGATGTGACAAACCTTGAGTTGTTCTTCTCTGGGAACCCTCATTCTTAACCCACCCAATATGGAGACTACCAGGGTTCCCTGGAGACTCCTGCTCCCCTTCCTTATATCAATTGAATAGGGAGAAGTGGCTGGTCAGGAAATATTTGTTACACAGTAAGAAGAGAGATGGATGGATTACCAGTGCACTGGTACCACTGAGGACATTCAATTTTTCTTTATGACATTCAATAAAGTCATTTAATTAATGACTTTATGACAAAAGATGTGTATGGACCATGGTAGGTGGTCACACCGATGGAAGCTTGTCTTTTCTCAGGTATCACTCACCACAGTGTTTGATTCACACAGTCATTATGACCACTCCACAGCACCATTAGGATTTGCATAGATGGGCCTCTCAGGGGCAGCCTGGCATACTGTTTCTAGCAGTCATTCTATGCACAAGAACATAGCTCCACTTAAATATGAAGGAAACAATACAGAGCGTGTCCTTCATATTTGGTAAGCTTCCTGGGATACTTGTTAGTGTGTGAAGTTCTATCTTATATTTCTTATATATCTAAAAGCTTATTTAATATTTTTATGTGTATAGATATGTCTGTGTGCATGCATGGGTGTGTGTGTGTGTGTTACACAATAGGCCAGGAGAGGGCATTGGATCTTTTACAGCTGGAGTTACAGGTAGCTATGCACAACCTGACATAGGCACTGGGAAGTGAACTCAGGTCCTCAGGAAGAGCTTCAAACACGTTTCACTAGTCATTGCTCTAGCGCCAAGGTCTATCTAACATCTTAAAATGATGTGTCACCTTCCACACTGATGCCCTTGTGATGCCAGTGAGAGTGGCACATGCCCGTGACTCCAGGCCCCTCAGTGGCTGCAGCAGGAGGACAGGAGTTGAAGGCCTAGCCTGAACTACAGAACGAGTGCAAGGCCAGTCTAGGCAACTCCGTTCTTGACGAGAGAGAGAGAGAGAGAGAGAGAGAGAGACAGAGAGAGACAGAGAGAGACAGAGACAGAGAGATAGAGACAGAGACAGACAGAGAGAGAGACAGACAGAGAGAGAGACAGACAGAGAGAGAGAGAGAGAGAGAGACAGAGACAGAGAGATAGAGACAGAGACAGACAGAGAGAGAGAGAGAGAGAGAACAAAAGATATTACGTGTGTGTGTGTTTGTGGTGTGTGTGTTTGTGGTGTGTGTATATGAGGAATGTATAATTTGCATATTATATATGGCATTTAGATTATTTGCATGTATAAAATTGGTGTATATCATGTATGTGAATACTTGCTTGCTTTCATGATGCATATTTAATTAATCTGTTTCCAGCACTGTAGAAGACACCGAAAAAAGCCAATGGAGCCCTATAAGTCATCCAAGGTCTAATTAGGAATTTTTGCACCTATTCTTTAATGGGTATGTGCTATTTTTTAAATGGCAATGGTTGAAAACAGTTTTCTTTACTTTTCTTTTTATAAGTGAGCCTATGAAAAGAGAAGAATGCATTTCATTGTGTCATTTTCATGCACACAAAGTGGCTTTTGGTGTCCACAGATCAAAACTTCACACACCACTGCAAACCGATGCCTCTGCCCTAAGCTTGCCTGTGGTCATCCATGGCTTCCTACCCTTGCCTCTGTGGATGTTTAGTCAGTATGAGTTATGCCTTTTGTATTTTCAGACCTTCTTCTGCACAGTAAACATTTTCATGGGTGACCTTGAACTCCAGTTTAATGGCAGAATAGGCAACCAGGCCAGACGCAGATGGGCAAGCTTTTAGGTCTCTTGTTAAGCCGCTGTACCCACAGCTCAGACCTTGAAGAGACGTCCTAGCCTACGCTACCTCCAACACTCCTTCAGACCCTGGAGAGAACCCCTACCCATGGCTGGCCTCCAGTATGTCTCCAAACCCTGGAGAGTCCTGCTACTCAAGGACGTCCCCCAACACCCATCTGTGCCATGGTACTGGGAGAATCTTCTCCCCACTTTTGGAAAGAGGGAGTCAGGGAAGGTTCTCTGCTGCAGCGCAGTATGCCTTTTTGTCAAGTTTGAGGAGTTCCTTTAAGGATATTCTGCTCTCCTGGCTTGTCTTCTACTTACTGTGGTAACTTGGGAAAGCATTAGCATTTATTTCTCTCAGTCACTGTGAGTCCAGATCCGTGTGATTCCTGCACCTCTGATCCATCTCCGCTTTCTAGGGACACACTGCTGAGGGAGATATCTGAGACAACAGCTCTGTCCTCTGCTGTTTGAGGCACAAGGATGAGAAGTCTTAGAAAGGTTACTGCAGAAGACCCCAGGTTTAGAGCTCTGTGCAGGCAAGCAAGTGGGGTGTCTGAGGCAGCAGCAGCCTGCTACAGGATCCCTTGGAGCTCTGTGGGGAGGCAGTGACACCCACTGGCCTGTCAGAGACACACCAGCAACCATCTTTTCTCTCGGCCTTTTTTTTCTTTTCTTGGCATGGATGTAATGGGTGCATTTAGGGACACAGTAACATATACATCCTTCCTCGTCTGGCGAATGTGCCAGATTGCTCTGCTAGGCTTAGCTCTAAAAGACATCTTCCTTCTCTATTCGCAGTGTGATTCTTTGACTCTGCAACACTCTTCTTCCCTTGAGAAATTCTGCTTCTTTGGCAGGTATGCTCCAGCTGGTGGACAATTGGGCTGTAGCCTAGAATAGATGAGGCCTTCTATTTCCCATGGCTTCCTGGTTCATACTATCTGCAGGATCACAAACATGTCACATGTCCAAGCCTCCGTTTCCCCATCTGGGTAGTACAGCTGCCGTTAGTCCTCGCAGAAGGCTGAGCCTCCACTTATCACGATCATGCACATGGCTTATACCAGCTGTTAGCATTGCTCCAGCGCTTGCTTAGATGACGTGCTCTTACCATTGCTGTCTTACCTTGAAATTCCATGCTAGAAGTGTGAGTGCCATGAGGTATTCTGGAGGTGTCCATCTGCTGGACAGGGTGGGTTTCAATGGTTGGTTGAAGTGATATTTTTCTGTCAGAAGCTTCTTTGAAGAGCTGACACCCGGTAATGCCGGCATATGGTCACTTTGACACTTGTAGTAGGAAGGCTGTGTTTCTTCCTAAGGTGACAGGCCAGATCTCAACGCAGTCTTTAAGATCGACCTTTGAGAATGGCACAGCCCAAGTTTCTCTCTGTGAGTCACTTTCTGCGTGTCATATCATAGCTCCGATAAACATAATTACAGCCGGGTGTCTAAAAGCAATTACGTGCTTCATGAAGCATGGGTGTAGTCTTTGGCGTGCAGTATTTCTATTTTCTTTAAATTTAAATGTTCTCTCAGTTGTACATTTCCATAAGGATTTTAGACACTTGAGAGCTGTGTTATGGCTCTTCTAGAAAGTTATTTTAATGACATTTATGTGTGAACATATCTATTTTTATGTGGATATGTATGTGGGCATCTATGTACCACTAGACATACATGGAGGCCATAGGACAACTTGAAGGAACCAGTTCTTCCACATGTGGTGGGGATGGAAGTCCGATTAGCATGCTTGGAGACAGGCGTCTTTACTTACTGAGCAGCCTTGCCCCCACCACAGCAAGTTTTTGACTTGGCTCTCTACATTCTATTAGGATTGAACCTAGAAGAAAATACCAACTGGTGGGGGATTTATCCTACTTTTGTGGAAAGGGAGAAAGAAGCAATAGTTGAATTCCACTCATAGAAGAGAGTACTTTCAGTGAAAAGAAGACAAATTAAAAAGAACTTCCCAGGGTTGGGGATTTAGCTCAGTGGTAGAGCGCTTGCCTAGGAAGCACAAGGCCCTGGGTTCAGTCCTCAGCTCCGAAGGAAAAAAAAAAAAGAACTTTCCAGATCTTGGGGAAGGCAGTATTAAAGAGAATTATCTCACAGAAATTGAGAAGGTTTTGTTGTTGGTTGTGTGTGTGAGTGAGTGTGTGTGTGTGTGTGTGTGTGCATGCACTCCTGTGAGTTTGCATGTGTGTGGTGTTTATGTGTATGACGGTTTTGGTCTGCACATATGTTATATATATATACCATGCATGCCCTACAGAGGCCAGGAGAGGGCATCAGATCCCCTGTAATTAAAATTATGGAATGTTGTAAGCCATCATGTCAGTGGTGGGAACAGAACCTGGGTCCTCTGCAAGAGCAGCCAGTGATCTTAACCACGAAGCCATCTCCAGCCTATGCTTCCATTGGTATTCATCAGAAAAAGTTCCATTATAGTATGGTCACAGTCTGAAGTGCCAGGGACATAGCACAAGGAGAGTTCGTGACTTGTTCAGCAGAGCCTACTCTTTGCCAGGCTCTTGTCAAGCACTGTCTAATCCTTCCCAGGTATTGCTCTTAAGGAATGCTGTCATCAGTGATGGCCCCACACTGTTATTCCGGGGGCAGCTTGCCTAAAAACCTCGACACTCTGGCACGTAGATACCTTGACAGGCAGTGAAGAAGGTAACTTACACCAAGTCTTCTTGGAAAGAACTAAGTCACGTTACTGTCCCTGCCTTCATATTGTTCTGTCAATGCTCAGAAGGCATGGGAATCAACTTGAGGGACAATGGAAGAAAGGGTATTTGCTATTTACAGTAATCTGGTTCTATCTGGGATGGCTAAGCTCCAACACCTCCACTGTAGTCTTGAAATCATGACCAGTACTTAGCCCTGGCCAGAACCAAGGCCTAATACTTATTATGGTCTTCACAAACATATATACTTGTCTTAAAGATTTCTTCTTTATTTTAATTTTGTGTTCGTATCTCAGTGCATATGCATGTATGTGTATATATGTTTATGAGTGTATTCCATAGGTGTACAAATACTTTTAAGAATCTAGAAGAGGGGGTTGGGGATTTAGCTCAGTGGTAGAGCTCTTGCCTAGCAAGCGCAAGGCCCTGGGTTCGGTCCCCAGCTCTGAAAAAAAGAAAAAGAAAAAAAAAAAAGAATCTAGAAGAGGGCGTGGATGTCTTGGAGTTGGACTTATCAATGGCTGTGAAATGCCTCAGTGTGAGTATTGAAAACCAAATTCCAGTCATTATTATTATTATTATTATTATTATTGCTTATCTCTCAAAAGGCACAAAGTGAATATTAATATTTTGGAACCACAACTGGTCATAGGCACCTTAAATTATAGTAAGTGAAGCATAGTTGAGGGAGGACTATGATAACATAAAGGAGAGGGGTAGGTCATGGAGAGATAAGTCATTTGGCCAAGCTAGGGCAGGGCTGTGCTCCTCAGATGCATGTGCCCCAAATGGGATTACTTTGTTAAGAGCTCTGTATTGGAACTCTCCCTATATAATAGAGTCTGGCCATGGTGGTGATTATCAAGAGTCTTACAGTTTGGCTCTGGAAAGAGACAAAACAAGAAGTTGCCTGACTTTTAACTCACAATAGACATCAGATGGCATGGTGTGTGTGTGTGTGTGTGTGTGTGTGTGTGTGTGTGTGTGTGTGTGTGTGTGTGAGAGAGAGAGAGAGAGAGAGAGAGAGAGAGAGAGAGACAGAGACAAAGACAGAGACAAAGACAGAGACAGAGTTGGAGAAAGTGAATGAGAGAATTTTGATTCACTATGTACATTAGCTCCAAACTCAAGGTCATCTTGCCTCAGCTTCCTGGGCGCTAGGGTCACAGGTGTTCGTTGCTGTGCTTGCTGTGCCCAGGTGTGGTTAATCTTTGTGTTATGAAGTGGGACTCTGAGGTCACTTCTGCAAGTCATCACCATCCAGTTGTCCTAGCCTGAAATGACCAGGGTGGAGGAGGTTTTGCAAACCGGTGTCCCTGGGAGACACCAGTAGCAAGGACAGGTGCTGTGACTCATGGCCTTAGAGGTGGACAGTGTGCTCATTACTCTATCCTTGGCTGAGTAGTTGGGGGAACATGCATCTGCTTCGGTGAGTGTTGAGAAGAAATAAATAAAAATCAACAGTGAAAGGGATCTCTGGTTTTTTATTTTGTTCAACGCAGGCTTTTGGCTCTAAAGTTCACAGGGAGGTGTATTGTGTGTATGTGTGTGTGTGTGTGTGTGTGTGTGTGTGTGTGTGAGAGAGAGAGAGAGAGAGGGAGAGGGGGGGAGGGTAGGGGGAGAAATAGAATGAGAGGAAAGAGGAGAAACAGAAAAAGGAGAAGAGAAACATCTATGGGGGAAGATGAAGTAGAAAGTAAGAGAAAAGGAAAATCCAAGGAGGAGAGGAGTAGAGAAACAGGAAAGTGGGAAGGAAGAACTAAGGCTGTGGACTTGGGTGTGAGCATCTTTCCGTGTAAGGACAGAGGTCAGAGGTTGACCTTAAATGTCTTGATTGATTCTTTTCTGCCTTCTTTTTGTTGAGATATGATGTCTCAGTGAACCTGGACCCAATTGCTTAGGTCAGACTAGTTAACCAGCAAGCCTCAAGAATTGACCTTTTTCTGCTTTTCCAAGGCAGGGGTATTGGGACATACCACCAATTCCAGTTTTTATGTGGGTACTGGGACCCAAACTCAGGTCTTCGTGCTAATGCAGCTGGGGTTTTACCCATGCAACCATGGCTCAGTGAACATTCCACACTGGTGGACACGTGCCCTCACTTAAGCAACCATGCTCTTTGAAATTTTCCATCACTACATTTGATTCACATGAGTCTTCCCTTAGTGACTTCCAAGTACTTTTGACTCTTAATGCCAGCGTGCCAATTACCTGGAGAGAAACGTTACTTTCTAATTATGTGGCCAGTGAATCATTAGGCCAACTGATATGCAAAGCCACACTAATAAACACCGTGGCAGATCAAGCACTCCCTAAGACACAGTCCCACAGGGGTCTGCTCATGCATACAAATAAGGGGATAGACTCATGTTTCCTCCTCAACATTGCACAATCAGAAATGTCACAGAGGATGAATAGTAACAACTGAAGAGAGGGGCTGCTTTTGGCCCAGTTCTTCTGGAGGATCTATCCCGAGAACTAGATCATCTCTAGGTGTCATCTCTGGCCCCTCTCTACAGATGAGGCTGTGCTGAGTTTAGATAGGCTGAGACTGTGCCAAGGTAGCACATGGCTATGGCAGTCCTAGGTTGACAATCAGACACAGGTTTGTGTCACCCAAGCCAATGGTAAGGTCAGGCAAGTTTTGATTGGCACCTGAACAGATTTGGGTGAATCCAGCAGTCAGACAAAGGCACACTACCCTAATTTTCATGAACATCTCATAGGGGATGTTTTTGCTCTCCTTTCTCCCAAACCATAACTCCTAGGCTAGGTGCAGAAGTTATTCAAACACTATGTTTTGCTTTAGATGAACCATATCAAAAATGACCTTGTAGAAAAATCCATGGGCCTGGGGGTGTGGCTCAGTTGGCAGTGACTAGTATGCTTGATTCCTTGGGTTCAGTCACCAGCACCATATAATTCAGGCATGATGATACACATCTGTAATCCAGGCTTTTGAGAGATTGAAAATGGAGGTCCAGAAACTCAAGATCCCCCTAGACTACTTAGCATATTCAAAGACAGCCTGGGTACAGGAGATTCTGCCTCAGAATGTCATAGGTGATCCCTTAACCTCATTTTCTTGGCCTTCTCCCCCTGACGCCTTAGCTAGCTTTCCAAAGTGTTCAGGGGACATACTGGCTTACCAATGCTGGCAATGAGGAATTTTAATCATGCACTTAACCATGTGAAAAGTGCTTGGGGTATTAGTGAAGCCTAGTTCTGCAGGCATCCACAACAGAGTTTCAAGAAACATCTAGATGCCAAGAATCCACCTTGATATGTGTAAATGCCTCAGTGAACTTGTGATATGAGGGCATTTCCAGATACTCCTGAAAGGGAGATAGGCAGTCCCAGTTGAAAGGGTCTATTTGATGCAAATGAGTGAATCACACAGGGCGAGTGGCCTTAGGGCTATGACTGACTTTGGCCTTCCTTTCCTGTTTCTCTCTGTTCCTCTCTGTGAGGAAATAGAGGGCTTTCCCTCAACCCTGTGTGCTCCTGCTGCCACAATCCTCCATCTAAGTGTGTGGGGTCAAAGGACCTTAGACTGAAGCCCTAAATCTATGAGTCAAAATAAATAACTCAGTAAGACAGGATGGCTCAGAAGCTAGGGTACACCTGTCATGAAGAGGAGCTGAGTGACAGTTCTACAGTTCGCATGGTGCAAGCATAGAACGAGCTTCTGAAAGCTGTCTTCTGACCTCCACACAAATGCCATGAGACATACGTGTGCCACGACACACACTCATACACACACACACACACACGCTATGACACAAATATACATGCTTACAAAAGTAAAATGTAAAGGTTTCTTTCTTGAACTCATTTTTAAGTATTTTTTGTCACAGTGATTGAGAATTGACTGATTCAATTTACATAGTTTGGTTAAAAGGTTTACATAGACCAACACAGACCCGCCATGTGCTGTTTGCTAAGAAAGGCTACTTGCTAGATTTTCATGCACAGGTAGGCTAGTCCTCTGAAGGCTTGGAAAGTCCCACTACACTTTGGAATCTGTGACCCATAAAAGGTACTGCCTCTTTGCTCTCCTGATGGTAGAGGTCATCTTTTGCTCTAGAGAGGGTGGTTACTCTTTTATCCTTACAGATCTTTGTTGACATCCTTTTGCCTTTAGAGCTGACACAGAGTATCTATCCTCTGTCTGTCCTGTTGTGTGTTGCTCTGAGAAAGAAACCTTTTTCCCTTGCAGAGTTGTTTTTGGCACCAACGATCTCTCTAAGAAAACATGAGCAAGTACTGATCAGAGACAGTATTGCTGTGAAGATGACAGACATTGACCCTTCCACTGCGGTTACAGCTTCTCTATGAAAACACCCCATGGTTTTCTCAGAAGCAGGTAGCCCTTGTGATGGTCAGCTGAGGGTGTCCTCTCCCTTCTGGGTCTTACTTCCCTCACGAGCAAGCTGCTCTGGGCTGTGTTTACTGAGGTTGTCCGAGACGACAGGTACATTTCACTCGAGACACGCCTTTACAGTTGGAGATGATGATATTTTAACAAAGTTGGATACCTGTAAAGTTGGCCCCCATCCGTGCACAAAAGTACAGGGTTTTGTTCAAGTCCCTTTTGCTCCAGAGGGGACATTTGGCAATGATCAGAGATAATTCTGCTTGTCACCACTGAAGAGGTGCTACTGACATCTAGTGGGAACAAACCATGGCTTCATGTCCTTTAAGGTACATAGCCTGACCTCAGCAAAGGGTTATCTAATCCCTGGGTATCATGTGTCAACATTAAGAAGGGAGGAAGAGCCTAGAGAGGTGGCTAGCTGTTAAGAGCGCATGCGCTTTTACGACAGAGTTGAGTTTGGTTTTCTGCAGTCACAGCTGGAAGCTCAGTACGACTTCTTGCAACTCCAGCTCCAGAGGGATCCAAACCCTCTGGCCTCTGTCGACACCTAAACTCACATGCGCAACCCTCCACGCTATATATAATTCTTAACAAAATAAATATTTTAAAATGGAAGGGGCAGGGAGATCAATAGAGGTGGAAGGTACATGTATAAAATCTATTTTATATATATGTCTAAAAATTTAAAAAATGATTAAGAAGAAAAGAAAAAAATGAGATAAACCACATTAAGTTGCTGCCAGCTTTAATATGAAACCGAAAATACTTTCAAGTAAAAGTTTCTGAAAGAATTTTACTGCCTTCTGCTGAAGGCAATTAGCACTCAATAACTCATTTAATTTGTGATTAGCTATTATTTCTCAGCAGTTACTGAAGAAACGTAGATTTTTCTACCTCACAACTCGTCTTCCAACATAATAAAGTATTTATGACTCCTAAATTTAACAGTCAATGATGCTGACATAATGTTGCATTTTGGGGAAATGTAATTAAACAGTTATTAATTTTGACTTTATTGCCTGAATTATCAGAGTCCATCTCCTTTTGATTCCCTGTCTTCAAACATGCCTGGCTGTCCTTGAAAATGTGAAGGAGCTCGTCAACCTATAGAGCTAGGTAAATGAAATAAACTTTAATTCATGTGTCCTTGACCTGCTTAATTGGAAACTTGACCTAAGCAGCTACATCAGAGATCAGTGGCTGTACAGCGTTTGGTATAAATGTATCTATAAGAAGAACAACAAATCATCGCACTCAGAGCCATGGCCAGACATTGTTGCTGGTTCTTGGAGATTTCCAGTGTTCAGATGTAGTCATATGCTTTCCCTCAAGATGTTGGAGGCTTTGGCTGCAATGACTTGGCCTCAGCTCAGACCATTCTATCCTCGCTTGGTCTACATAGTCTTTTGAATTACCTGGATTCCCTAACCAAGGGAACTGGCATTGGGCCAATCCATCAAGAACAGTGTTGGGATTGGGGAGATAGTACAACATCTCAAGTGCCTGTTGAATAAGCATGATCCCCAGCATCTATGCAAATTAACATAAATTATGATAAATTATCATAGTAACAGAGAAATACAGGAGAATCCCTGGATCTCAGTGGTCAGGCAGGTTTGCCAATCACTGACCTTCGATTTCAATGAGAGACCCTGTCTCAATAAATAAACAAGCAAACATAAATACATAATTAATAAATAAACAAACAAACAAATGATAGAGGAAGGGAGCCATGTCAACATCCACATTCACATGTGCGCTCAGACCCACATGCACACATACATAGGCCTACACACACACACACACACACACACACACACACACACACAGAGAGAGAGAGAGAGAGATCTTATAGTGTTGTCACTTAAATCCTTCACTGAAATATGTGGCCCGTCCTGAGAAATGCCACTTCTGAGAGTCCTTCCCTGATTTGTGCAGCCCAGCCCAGAGTTATCTCAGCCCCCAGGTATGCCTTCAGCTCCACATAATGAAGGGGTGACCTGCATGAATATTTTATTAATGACCAACTCTAAGTTGAGAATATCACAGAATGTATCTGTCCCAATTTCTATGTCTTATGTGCCTAGGAAAATGCTTGCTTTGTATTGGGAGGAGGGGTAATGTTGAAGAAATAATGAGGAAATGAGGGAATGAATGAATGAATGAATGAGTCAGTTAGTGAGTTAGTGAGTGAGTGAATAGGGTTCCTGTGATCTTAAGAAAGTCTTTGATGAAAGGCCCATTAGACCTCATCTGCCCACTTAGGAATGAATGCCCTCAAACTCAACATCCACATCTGACTTCTCTGTGGACTCACCCAACGGGTATGACTCTTAGCCCAATCCCAATACAGGAACTAAGCAGGTTATTTAGGAATGTTCCCATCTGAGTCTAGTGGTGGGAGGGACCTTGGCTATCCAAAGCCGGCATGCCATCTCTGCAGCAACACTAGTGCAGCGCCTCCCTGGGTTTGTACATTGTAGTTGACGGTGGAAGGGATGGAGACTTCTCAGTGGACTGCGTGCCATTGGCCCAGTTTGTGCTCACCTCTATCTGATTTCTTCCTGATGGCTGAGTCACTAAAGTGCTTGCCACATAAGCATGAAGACCCAAGTTGATCCTTGAAGTGCCCTGTACATACCAGATACAGGTGTCTACGATCCAAGGGTTGAGGAAGCAGAGACTAGAGATTCCTTGAGCTGGCTGGCAGCCCGTCTCGACAAAAGGCATGCTCCCTCTTCAGGGAGAGAACATGACTCATAACATTAGGGGGAGAATGACCCCCAACACACACACACACACACACACACACACACACACACACACACACACACACACACAGATACCACAAAAATCCAAGATTGAATTAGAATCAAAATTCATTCTTCCTTCCCTTCTCCATTTTTTTATTTCTCCTCCTGTGCACTGTCTCCTCTTTTCTCTCACTTTCTTTCTGGCTTATGTCATTTCTCTCCTTTCTTCTCTTGCCTTCTCCCCACCCCCTTATCAACTGGATAGCCCAATAACACGGGGGAAATAAAACAAAAGCCTGTTATTTTTTTTTCTTCTTTTGCTCAGTGACCACGTGGACAAGAGAAGCTTCCTCCCTGGTTCCTTCATCTAAGGCCCCAGTAATCGGGGATCAGGGGGTGAGATCATTTGCTATGTGAGCAAAAGACTGGAGTTTGAATCCTCAGCCCCCTTAGAAAAGTCACGTATGACCATGTTTGTGTAGAACCCCAACATTTCAAGGCAGAGACAGGCAAACCATGGATGCTTGCTGGCCTTTCAAGCAGTTTAGCTGAAATGGATAGATTCAGTGAGACACACTGATTCAAAAAATAGAGAAAACCTGTTGTCTACATCTTCCATTCACATGTGCAGACACTCAACACACAGGCACAAGCACACATGTAAGCATGCTCACGAACATACACAAAATTCCATTAATGGCTTAGGATTGGTCCCAGAATGCATCAGTCACTGAAGTCAGGGCCATCCCGTGATCTGATTTGGCCAGTCCAGAATATTATGTAGCATCAAAATTGGGCATTAATCTCTCTGTGAGCCAGGTGGCATGAGAGTAGGAGAGGATTGCATGAACAAGGGATGTGTTGACACCCCTGGAGGGAGAGATAAAGGCAGGTGGGATATCCGCTCCACCCATCACTGTTGTGTTCTGGGGGAACAGCTCAATCCAGCCCCTGCATATGAGCAGTGCTCAGTCAATCAAGGAAATAACGGAAGCTTTATTAGATCCCATTTCATTTTGTTGCTTTCCTTCAAGTAATTGTGACTGTGGAGAACATCTTGTTACCTGTCTCCTTTTTAATTGGATTTTCTCCTTTCTCTGTAACTCCTGGTTGTTTTTTTCCCCAGCCTTCTCAGGCTGTTTTGTCAAGGTAACTAGGCATTTTAAATCACAGTGCAATTTCTCCTAGCTCCGAAAACTGAACCAAAGTAGTAACTTTTAATAGGTCAATTACATTATTTTTCGGCAGCCCGCTGCAGTCTAATGAAACTGCAGTTTAATTAGGTTGGTGTGATGCCAAAATAAATTTTCCATTCCCTGCTTGTTTTATTTACTCATCGAAAAGGAGGGGAATCTACAAATAATGGGATTGGAAAATGTTAGAGGCTAATAAAGCTGGCTGAGCTTGGTAGGGAAGGTGACTGTATCATGGTCAGTGCAGTTGAGAGGCTGGAGAGCCAAAAAACAAATAAGCAATGTAAATAACAACCTTTAAAGTCGGCATTGGGAGCCCTGTATTTAGAGCTTTTTGGTTTGGCAACTGGGTTTCATGTAGCCCAGGCTGGCTTTAGCCAAGGATGAACTTGGACTTTTCTCATTCTCCTGCCTCTACCTCTCAAGTTTTAGGGATAATAGGCATGTGCTGCCATGTCTGGTTTCTGTGGTATCACAGGCCAAACAATGGGCTTTGTTCACGCAGTCACTCTACCAACTGAGCCATGTCCTCAGACTGATGATCTGCTGTCTATCTGTCTATTCATTCATTCATTCATTCATTCATTCATTCATTCATTCATTCATCTTTACATTTATTTGTGGGTGCCACAGTGCTCATATACACATGTGGACAAAGGACTACTTGCTGGAGTAGGCTCTTTCCTTCCACCATGTGGGCTCCAGAGAATGAACTAAGGTTGTCAGTCTTGGTATCAAGTGCCTTAACTCCTGAGCCATGTCGCTGTCCTGAGGCGCTCTGTCTTTAAAGTGACTCCTAAGATTGACAAGTTTTTTCCAAATAAAACATAATTGAACCAGAGTTCGCTGACATGTTTTGTGCCCCTACTGCATATGACAGCCACTGTAACCTACATCAGCACATCTACCTATCCGTGAAGGTGGAGCAGTAACCTTGAGGCATTGCTTCAGAACTCAGCAAAGGTGAAGATCATGGAAGTAAATCAACATACACATGTCAATTTTGGATATTACGTAGCTGAAAGCATATGAACAGCTTCTTGAGCTGTTTCTCTCTAAGGCGTGACTACCCCTAGCTGCTTCCAGGCCTTCTGCCCTAAGCCTGGCAAGAAAGGTCTCTTACCACAGCCAGGACCATATGGTATAGATTACGAAGAGGTAGTAATGAGGCTAGGTATTTTCCAGCAGTCTCTACGTGATCACCTGCCCTGGCAATGCAGATTTAACTAAAGATAATGGTGCAGGACCTCAAATCATGAACTTCTGTTGAAAACCAAAATTATTTATTTTGTAGTGTGTAAAAGAGATAGCACTTGTACCTGTGTGAAATACAAGTGAGAGGAGAATTAAGCAGGGTGGATGAGAGGAATGAGGGGTGGGAGAGGAGGAGACAGTGTGGGTGATCAGGAAAAGCTAAGTATGAAAATGCCTTCAAGACACTCATTACTTTATATGGTAATTGTAAACTTAAATTAACTCCTTTAAAAAGATAAGGAGAATCAAGCATACTGATCAGAAGACTATGGGATCAGTTCCATGATAGAGCAGTCTCCTGGTATGTATAAGGCAATAGGTTCAATCTTCAGCAGTAAAAAATGAATTAGTAGTGTCTACTGAGACAGCTCAATTGGTAAGGTCCTTGCTGTGGAATCTGAAGGACCCAAGTCCCATCTACAGCACTGACTTAAAACAAAACAAAACAAAACAAAACAAAACAGCGGAGCATAGTGACCCTCTCTCCTCCTGCTGAGAAGGTAGGGAAAAGAGAATTCTTGGATCCTTCTGGCCACCTGACAAGTCAGTGAGCCCATCTTAGAAGTAATAAAGGCAAGCACACCACAAAAATATGGCTGCTTCCTGAGGTATGACCATGATAACCTGGCACAGAGTTAACCTTCACCCTCTACCAACGGGCACAGATATGCATACACACCTACACAGACATGTGAGCACAGACACACAGACATGAATTAGTAAGCAAATGAACGAATACCAAGATGGCTGCTAGGAAAAAAGCAAGCTAGGCAGGCTCCCAGGCAAAGACCCTGGGTCGTGATTTCGCAGGCATCACTTTCTCCCTGATGGAGTAGGGCCCAGATTCTCTGAATTTCCATTTCCAGTGGTTAGAAAGTCATTCTCAGCTGTTCTCATACAAGGAAAGAAAGACTTTCAGGGTAGAATGGAGCACTCAGGTGTGTTCTAGGGCACTTTCCTAAGCTTCTCTCAGGTGAGCTCCTCATCTGCCTTGTCTTGGGAAATCCAAAACCCTGATCCTCACAGATGCGGAATAACAGGAAAGTCAGCCATCCTTTTAATTACCCACATGCATGAGCCTAGGAGCATTCCTCACAGGGAGATTTTTCAGCCGGTCTCCTCCTTCTTTGCTTGGCTTTTATTTTGGCTGTTTTCTATTCCTTTTGAATCAGACCGTAGCCCCTCCATGTTGTGCTCAAAAGAGACATTTCATCTTCCATTTTTCATCTTGACATGTCTTGGGAGGCCCTCACCTCTGTGATGTAGAGTCCTGTCTAATTCCCTGAGATGCCTCTGTGGGGTTCTACCAGCCGTGCAGAGCCCTGGCTTGAATGCTCAGTAGATCAAAGACGCCAACTGTCTCTGCTCGCTGAATGATGCTGTAAACAGTGATTATTCCGAATGACAAATACTCACTCTCCTCATCATGCGGCTTCCTATAGTTCAGAGGGAGTCAACAGAGGAATGCCCTTGCTGCCCATCACAACAGACATGATTTAGCTCATTTTATTGTTGTTTTCTGTGATGTTCAGGCACTTGGAATTGGAGACTGTTTGCCGATGGGAAATTCTTGGTAAGGTTGCACTATGTATGTGTGATGGAATAGCAGGAGTGTAAGGCAGGCCTGGGATCCTCATCTTCTCCTAATTAAAGTGTTTCCATATAGCTTGACACACAGAACACAGAGTTTTCTTGTGAGAACTGTGGGATGCATTTTTCAAACAACTGAAATCTTATATAGGAGTCTATGAAACAGATATTCACTGTATTTTAATAATAAACAGCTCTATGTACCTGGAAATGCATAATCATTTGCTTAAGACTCCGTTGTCAAAAGCAATGTGTGTGGTGATTCACTTAGATGTCTAGAGTCAGGAGGATGGGCTGGCTATTGGTATGGTATGAAAGGGCCACACAGCATCTGGAGATCCCAGTTCACTCAGGTAGGCCGCAGGGAAGGCCTGCTCTTCCCTTTGACAGCCCTTCCTTTGCTCTCAGAGTAGTGTCTCTTATACACAGATGCAGAGACCTGAGCTCTCCGTTGGGAAGAAGTCACTACAGTTGTTAAGTCCCAGGTCAGCATGAGCTACCTAACGTGCTCTCGGCAGGACCATGATGCTTTCTTTATGAGATTGTTACTCCGACTCAAAACAAATAAAAATCGTAACCAAATTATTCTAGTTCCAAGAGAGATGGAGAGATGGGTGATTTGGTAATGCAAACACAAGGCCCTGAATTCAGATCCCCAGCATCCGGGCAATAAACCAGGCATGGTACTGCGCCTGTCATCTTATGGGAGGGGTGAAGGCAGAATGACTGCTGTGGTCCTGTCATTGAGCTCCAGGTCTGTGAGGGACCAAACTCCAGAAGCAGTGGAGACGTGATGTGAAGAATGCCCCAAACTGACCTCTGCCCTCCAAACACATGAATACACACATGCATACCTCCCCCCGTATGAACACATGAATGTAACTGCCAGCCCAAATGAACTCTCCATGGCACCTGACCCTTGCCATAACTATGTGTCTCATGCCTTTTTCACTCTGTATTTTTATGGGTTCTCTCCAGAAGAGAGCTCCGGGTAATTTTCAGTCACTAGTGTTGTACATGCAGCTGGAACCAGCCTAAGAGAAATGCATTAACCGATGGGGTAACAAAACCTCAATATAAAGTGGATTATGGCAAGGTCCAATCAAAGCGTTCAAATGGTGTCACCGGGAAGGCCTCTTCCTGTGACCTACCCCTCTGTAGTTAAAAGCTATTTCTTCGATGTGACAAGATGACTGCCTTCAGGTCCCATCACACAGTGTACACAGTCATATATGCAGGTAAAACACTGATATATACAAAGTAAAAATAAACAAATCTTTAAGCAAGAGTCAGCTGTCAAGTCCAAGCCTGCAGAAGATTCTTCTTCTGTTTTTATGAGATCTGTAATATCAGCTGTGTCATCCAGAGCATCAGTTGTTGACACGACCGCTCTTGTCGTTGGATTTTGTAGGCATTTTGGATCCATTTTGACACTAGGCTCCTATTTGGTATGGATCACTTGATGATTTAAATATGTAAGCTACCTTTCATTGTGTTCTGCGAAAATGCACTTTTACCAAAGGCCTTGTGCCTCCTTTTTGTTTCCGTTCTCATGTTCCTTGGCATTGTATTAACTTTTCTGAATGAGCTGTTCTGTGGTCTTGTTCATATATATATATATTATATATATATATATATATATAATACACATACACATATACACATATATAGTCACATATACATGGCTGAGATAATCATAGGGGATATACTTGAATTTGATAAAGCATTTTGATTTGTAATTTGTTGTATGTCTCTTCTTTAAGATACATGAACAAATGTATATCTATCCTAGGGCGTGGACCACAGACTGAAGAAACCAGTTTACCCGTGTCTAGCTTGGTGAATCAACTGAGTTTGTTGTGATTCTGTGAAGTGGTATGGGTGAGGGCTTACAGGATCACAGGTGCCATAAAGGCAGCTGCATTGCTAAGAAGCCACCCTGGCAGAGCAATGGTTCATGCAACTATGTTCCTGGAGCTCCTGAAGAGCATGCAACAGCCTTGTAGGTGGACTGCATCCTCGCCGGCAACATTTGTTAATATACGAATCTTCTAAGTTGCAGAGGCTTTAGGGCGTGGGAGTTTTGTTTACTTTTCAAAGTCTTATGGAGTCTACCTTCAAAGGAAGACAGCTACCCAACGTTATCTTAGCAGAGCACTGAGCAAGGCAACTTTTCTTCTGTGCTGTGAATCCTGTCTCTGTCTGTGCATTCTGCTCTTACAGATGAAACCATCCATGGATTGGGAATAATTTGTGAAAAAAAAATGTTGAGCGTGTACAGACTATTTTTCTTGTCATTACCACCCCCCAAAAAACCATTACAAGTGCTTTATTTATATGATCTTAAATTATGTCATGCATTATAAGTCATTCAGAAACTAGTAAAATCTACAGGAGGTTTCACAGAAGTTACTTAATGGACTTAGATTTAATTATCAAAAATGCAGTTGAGGTTGGAATCCTTTGTGGATAGTGAAGGGCATCTAACACCTCTCTCTCTCTCTCTCTCTCTCTCTCTCTCTCTCTCTCTCTCTCTCTCTCTCTCTCCTCTCCTGGTGGGGGAATTCACCTCCAGTTGGGAGTCAGTGATGTAAATAAATATAAATGTATGGAGACAGATAGATAAATATATGTTCACATAAAGATATACCCATAACACATTCATATACACACAGATTTAAATTAAGCAGTCGCTGGTACAATTTTATGAATGAATGAGCTCTCAAGAGAATGTCTTGGAAATACTTCTCTAAATTTCAAAAATATATGTGACTTATTTTCTTCCACCTTCCTCTTAGCTACTGGTTGTCAACGAAACTGCCATTAAGATTGATGTGTTATTTTCTTTTTCTTACTTACATCATTTCTGCTAAATGTAACTTAGCAATTTTTATGACTCATTACAGAAAATTTTCTGATCTCCACATAGATGCCAGAATACAAGCGTAGCCTGGGAAGTAACTGCACAATGATTCTCCCAGACAGCTCCTGTGTAGAGCTATGGTACTGTGCAGTTGTATGACCCCTAAAGCCATCCTAGCCTTTCTTTCCTCTTTATTCATTAGCCCCACGAATGCAAGACCCTCACTACTATAGCCATCTCTGAAATAAGCCAGGTTGTAGCAGGCAAGATATCAGGAAGGGAAGGTGGAACTCTGGTCCAGGCTTCTCCCAGTTTAAAAGGGGCTGGGGTTAAAGCACACATCTAAGCATGAGGACTTGGGTTTGATCCTGGCAGCCTATCTAAAGATGCAGGGCATGAACTTGGAAACTTGGCGCTGAGTATGTGGAGACAAGATCTCCTGAGCTTGCCCACTAGCCAGCCTAGAAAAATGACCTCAGTAGGTAGCACCCTAAAAATGGATTCCCTCCTGCTGTCTATATACCCATGTTCCTGCACACTCACACACAGACATACACCTGTACACACATGCACACTGGTATGCACGCACAAGCACGCACATGGAACATGCTGTAGCAGAAGCTTATTTTTCACTGTGCTGTATATTATCTGCAACTTTAGAAGGTGACATGTGGGGGCTTTTGGGGTACCAGGTTGTGAGACTCCTGAAGCAAAATCCATTGAACTAGCCATGTGCAGCAGAAGGCCAAAAGGAACTTGCGTCCCTCAGCCATTGTAAGGTTACAATGCAACCTGGGGCTGGTGGTCCACTTGATTGTCACAGAAAAGACTGACTGGGTGTCTATGAATGTGATCACTGTGAATCAGATTCGTTTTCAGCCAGACACAGAAGTGGTAGACCCCCCCAGGACCTTATGGTCATCCACCTGTCCACATGTATGTCAGTCACATATGCAGTCATAGGTACACACTGATTCGGACTTTTCACATGTCTTCAGAATCTCCCCGTTTTTGGCACACTTTAAAAGTTCAGCTACATGTTAAGACATCTTTGTCAGGACATAAATTTCCAATTAGTATTTCAAATGACTGCATGTTATTTTGTATTATGCACCGACCCAATTTATCTAACCATTATCCTCCTAATAAACACTTAGACTTTAATTGATTGGCTATTACAAGTAATGTTACAGTCTAAATTATAAAACTGTTATTCTTGCCATCTTCCCATAATTAATCTTTAGAAAAGAAAAAGAAGGAAAGTAGGAAGACAACATACCCAGGATTATGCGTGACTGCCTGAAAGGAAGAACACACTCAAAGGCCACTATAAGAGGATTTGTTAGTAATAATAATAATAATAATAATAATAATAATAATAATAATAATAGTAATATATGACAATATACATGTTATACTATATTACTAACAAATATATAATGTATATAAGTGTATGTATACATATATGTGTAAATATAGATGTATTTAGATAAGTCATTACAAGTCATGGCTTAAGAATATAAGAATATATTTATATATTCTTAATATATAAGCATATATAAGTGAATGTGTGTATACATATACATGTAACTGCAGATGTATATAGATAAATCATTATAAGATTTTAAGAATATTTAGTGACAAAAGAGATAATTGCAAACAAAAAACCTAGAAAAATATAAAGCCATAAGTCATGTCAGCATGGTAAGACTGGAACTTCTTGGGAAGGCCCTGAGTGTTTCTCAAATACTCTGCCATGAGCTTTTGGTTGAATTAACTTCCCTTGGCCAAATACCTCCACTGCACACATCAAATATATTCTCGGGCATCATGGGAAACCTGGGTATGGATAGCAGCACTAATGTTGCTCTGCACAGACTTAAGTAAAGTGGTCTCGTGTGACTTTGAATCCTTTTATGTTACAGTCACAGAGTTCTCTCATGCTTGGGTTTCAGAAACTCGTGGGTGGGTGGCAATAACATTCTTTTAGAGAGTGAATTTGACGTTAATAACTGGGAGCTAGTGAAGAGCCACCCCAATACCTTGTGGCCCCAGACTACTTCTATCCATGAGTTAAGGTACTGTGCGAGCTAACCTTACCCACCTCAACATCCCCTGCGCAGCTCAGAATAACAAGGAATCATCAGAACAAGATGATTGTCATGTCTAGGAGACTTGGGCATATCTCAGAAGTTGTAAGGGACTATAGTTCACAGTCCAGGAATGCCTTACCTATTTGGACTTAGATTTTTTTCTCCCGTGTAATCAGACACACCTATGCTGTATCTCCTGACTGTGCTCAGTAGTTCTATCCAATGACCATGTTGTAGAGTGATTAAGAGAGGAGTGTGGAGGGGATTGGTCTGTTTTGGTCCAAATTCCAGCTGCGCGATGCTTCTCCAAAGCTGGGCAAGAAAGTATATTAGGCCTCATGCACTTCTCACAGCTCTTCTCTGCAAATGAAACTATCAAATGTGAGCAGTATCTGGGGCTGTAAGTGCTCAGTGGGCTAACACTTGCATGATGTCTAAGGACCACAGCAAGCATCTTCACAGCCTTGGAGGGTTGATGGAACCATTTGAGGAGGGAGGTTAACAATCTGCCTTGCAGGCATCATTTCCCTTTTCTTTTAAGTTCAAATATTTCACGTTTGTATTTGTGTGTGTGTGTGTGTGTGTGTGTGTGTGTGTGTGCGCGCGCGCGCGCATATACATAAAGCCAGGACTCCAGCTTGATTCTCTTAGTTCTTAAATGGTCCAATATCTAAGCTCATAGGATATAGTCTCTAAATTTTTTTCACTCTCAAATGTTTCCTTTAAATTAGTGGAATTATGGTTGGGGAGATGATGCCATTTGTGAAGTGCTTGCTATTGAAATGACAAGACCTGAGTTCCATTACCATAACCCCTATTTAAGACAGCAGTGTCTGTTGGGGGAGAACTTGAAATTTATTAAAGGAGGATCCTGGAGTTCCCCTGCTAGCTTGCCTTGCTTACTTGGCAAACTCCAGCTAATAAGAGATCCTTTTTGAAAAGCTGACAGGCACCCGAGGAAAGAACTTGATGTTTCCTTTTCTGGTCTACACACACACACACATACACACACAGGCACACAAGCACGCATGCACGCCCGCACAAATACATGCACGCACGCACTCGCACACACGCATGTGCACAAACATGTAAATATATGCACTCATATACATAACTACACAAAAGTGTTCAATGGTGCTAATGAACATGATATCTGCCAGATAGAATCATGGGAGCTTCTGTTTCCCTCCTTGCTACCTGTCCCTGCTCCATCACTCCTGCCCCCTTTGCCTGCAGCATCCTGTTCCTGCTGAACCACTCTGGCTGCCAGACGGTCCCAAAGCAGCCCCTCACATGTGCGGCTACAATCATGTCTTATTATAGCTTTCAAAAGACGCCCTCTCATTCTGCACCCTTGTGTTGATAGAGGACTTCTGGCTTCCTGAAAAGAAACAGATAGCACGGTCTCCAAACCCTTTATTTCTTTCAGCTGATAACTGCTCTGGCCAGCGATGAACGGCGCCGTGATTACAAGATGTAATTTACTTCAAAGGACAGCTAATATGACTTCTAAACCTGTCATCAGCTCCAGGGGAAGCGGGGCTGAAACAACGCAGGGATAAATCTGAATCCACCTAAATATCTTGGTCTGCCTGAATTACAAGTTTACAGACATAGTGCTTAGTAAACAGCGCCGTTATGAAACATTTGTCCTTTTGGACACACAATATAAGGAACAAGCAGGATTATATTCCTTTATGTGGATCAAGGACATGGGCAGTGTAAGAAAAGAGAGAGGGAAAATTCTTTAAATGGCACTAAACTGCTGCCCCTGTGAATTATACCTGGGGATATTAACTGGGGAATCAGATCTGTAAAACCCTGCTAATACGGACTAAACAAAGTCGCTCAAGGGATGCCCGGAATCTAAAGACTGGGAGGAAAACAACCCCTTAAATGTGATTACGGCCAGCGCTGTGTTTGCTCCCTGCAGAAAGGGCACCGAAGGCAGAGAAATGAGAGAAGAAAACACTTTAAAACTTTTGTGTGAAACCAGAAATCAGAGAGTAGCAATGGCTCAGGGATTTAAATAACGCCTTTCACCCAGTTCTAAGGCTTTTGTGTTTTAAATTGAAGAATAGAAAGGAATTAGATACCCAATTTGGGATTTTTTTTCAAGATCATGAAATAGAAGAGTCTTTTCTTTTTTCTGAGTGACTAATTGAGCCAGTGTATGATTCCAGCTTGGGCTCTAACCTGAGAGATAAGCAGGCAGCTTTTGAGCTATTTAAGGGCTGTACGTCCAGTGAGGTTTTGCGAACATTTCTTATTCCCTTGGTCATTATTTTAGTGAAAGTTGCTTTGTAGGTGCCTGACTTGTGTTTCATTTCTGTCGCTGTGATTTAAGGAAGGAAGGAAGGAAGGAAGGAAGGAAGGAAGGAAGGAAGGAGGGAAGGAAGAAAGGAAGGAAGAAGGAAGAAGGCAGGAAGCAGACAGGCAGGAAGCAATCAAAAGCTGGTAAAGAGGAACTCAAGGAAAAAGGGTTTTGCTTTTTGCTCAATTCCAGTTACATTACATCATTGTGGGGACATTAAGGCAGGGACTTGAAGCAGCCGGTCCCATCACATCCAAGGTCAAAAGCAGAGAAGAACCAATGAATGCATGTGTGCTTTAGTTCAAAGTTCATTTTCATTTCAGTCTCGCAGAGTTTATGGTCCAGCCCATGAAATGGTACCACCATGTTCAGGAAGGTGGGTCTTCCTTCCTTTCTTAGTTCCTTCCTTCTTCCTCCCTCCCTCCCTCCCTCCCTCTCTCCCTCCTTTCTTCCCTCCCTTTTTCCCACCCTCCCTTCCTTCCTTCCTTTCTTCCTTCCTTCCTTCCTTCCTTCCTTCCTTCCTTCCTTCCTCTGTCCTTCCTTCCTACCTTAGTTAAGCTAACTTTGAAAATTCCCTCACAGACCAACTTGATCTAGGTAATCCCTCACCAAGTCTCTTTTCTCTGGTGATTCTATATTGTGTCAAGTTTACAACCATAACTAACCATGACAATAGCATAGCTAGATTGCAGAGGTACTCTAAGGTGACCTTTATCTTTTACCTCTCCTATTAGACCACAACAGCAGTTTACATACAAGGAGCAATACAGGATAGAGACACACTCTATTGCCCATTGCCCACACTTGACTCTAATGCCAGCTTGCATTAGAGACAGAAAGTTTCCTTTCTCTCCTCCCAACCCTAGCCTTACAACAAGGTCCCTCTGGACCTCAGCTATGCACAGAGATGAAAGCAGGTGAGGTCTATAGAAAAGGCTCCATCATGACTTATTTTCCCAGATCCATTTGTGAAAAGAAGAATCATGAAAGGGGAAAACGTAAGGCTGGGTTGGACCTGAACAAAGGCGTCTGCTATCTCCTCACTTCTGTCCTTCGGTACAGACGAAGGATGAAGGGGGATGAAGAGAGGAGTGGGAGCCACAGTATGAGTCTGACATAGCAGTGGTCTCCCCATGGTAACGCTACCAAATCTTGTGCTTCAACTTCAGTGAAATAAGTGACCCTTCCTTTCTGTTATGCTGGCCAGGGGATCAAGGACTGAAGCGAAATGACCAAGTCTAGCATGAAGGAGGAATGGAGGCCATCTCTCCCCTATCTCTGCCTTATTCATTCTCTACAGTGCTTTCTGGCCATTTGTATGTTTTCTTTTGCCTTCTTTCCTTGCCATGCCCTCTATCTGCCTTCCCTCCTCTCTACCCACCACCCCGTTCCTTTTTCCTCTCTTCCTCCCTTTTCCCCTTCTCACATCCTTTTTCTTTCTTCTTTTTTTTTTGAGGGTCTCCATGTAGCTGAGGATGACTTTGAACCTCTTCTCCTCTTACCTCCTCTACCCTATACCTAGCATTACAAACACGCACACTATCGTCAGTTCTCTGTATTACTGAGGACCTAGCCCGGGACTCAGTGCACAGTACTCATGCACTGGGCCACATGAGCTTGGACCACAGCTTCATTAACATATTTTATGTAGAGAAATGAACATTTGAATTTCTTGTTTATTTGCTAGCAAATATATTACCTTATTCTGACCGTGGTTTTGACAGAGTCTTTGAGTGCACAATCTTATCTACATGTGATAAAGTCTTATATGTCTGTATTTGACCTTTTGTTTCCTGTGGCTGTGGTTCCAAATTGTTTATAGGCACAACAGCAAACTCCATTTGAGCAAGGAATATAGCTGAGCCTTAGGACTGTGCTTGCTTGGTTCTCTGGTTAGAAAGTGGAGGGATCACTTAGTGGATCCTCTGGTTAGAAGGCAGAGGCATTAGTGAGTATTCAACCCCAATGCTGACTTCAGAACAATACTGTTCATCCAGAGAGCCCACCTGATGGACAGAATGCTGGCCAGTGATGGAATTAGGAGCCTTGGAGAAGCCTCCTTCTGTCTACTTTTACCTGGATTTTTTGCAAAGTATTTTGGTAATCCACTTAGATGCACACAGCTCATGTGCTCATGTGCCAACCATATCCAAACTTCAAATAAGTTGAAAATGCAATCATTCTTCACTAATCAGGACTTTGTTCTTTGCGTGTGCATGTACATGTGTGTGCACATGTGTGTTAGTATGGACGTATGTATGTATCTGTATAATATGTGTTTTTGGTGTGTAAAAGAGAGTGCATATGTTTCTGTAGTATTTGAATGTGAATGAGTATGTGTATGTGCTTCTTTGTGTATGTGTGCCTGTGTGTGTGTGTGGCTGTTTATGTATGCACGTACATGTATATGTTCATGCCTGTGTGTTTCATATACGTGTGCATTTGTATATGTATGGTGTGTGTATATATGAATGTATATGTGCATATTTGTGTGTGTGTTTGTATGTGAGTGATATGAAAGAATATGGAGTTCTAAGATCAACCACAGCTACTAGTCTTTAAGTGTGAAAGGTTTGTGATCGGGTGTGTCACCAGAATCTGCAGCTCCCCAATGATATAAGGCTGTTTGGACCTGGCCACTGATCCCCAAGTATCCTTTCTCTATCCCCTCAATACTGGAAATGCAGACATGCACCACCCTGCTCATCTTTTTAAATGGATTCTAGGGTTTGAACTCAGATCCTCATGCTTGTGAGGCAAGTACTTTATTACCTGAGCTTGGCTTTTCTGGGCCTGGCTTCATCCCTTCTCTGGCTTCTGTTGCATTTGTTGCATCTTAGAAAGAGGCAAGAGGCGCCCACATTCCTCAGGAGTCATTAAGACCACTTCCTGAGCTCCTGGGATGGGTGGGCAGCCAACACACAGCTGCAAACTAGAAATCATGCCTTTGATAGACAGAGCGCTCATCACTACCGCTGATCATCAGCAGAGATTACAAAAAGGAAGAATAATGATTTCATTAATTTCTGCCAGCTTGCCCTCATCATATCACATCATTTCCTGCATCCTCGAGCAAAGTTACATAAGTGATACAGTATAGAGCTGCATGTGTGGGAATTGCCATCACCATGGTGAACCGTCACCATGGCAAATCTGTTGAAGCATTCTTTCCCTGTTCTGCAGAGGGGCCGTGACATAGGTCTGGATCTTGACTTTGATTAAGGACAGGATGCTCAAAACTTGGAAGTGGAGTTTGAGAAGCAAGATCCTGGTGCAATCGAATGGCTGAAAGGGCAGGGTAGCCTCTGAAGAATGAAGCATAGGTTACAAGAACTTCACCTCACCAAACCCCCTAATATAATCTTATGTGATAGCTCTCCTTTAAATGTAGAAATCAGTCTGCTGATAAAGCTGGCTGCCTTGTTCTGCAAAGGAAAAGACCTGTGAGTTGTGTGTGAGCCTGGTTACCCTTGTAGCCAGATTACCAAACCTGTATATGTCAGAATCAGATAGCTCTTAAAAACCCCAATGCTAGGCTGGTGCTATAGCTCTGTGGTAGAACCTTTGGGTAGTGTGCTCTAGGCCCTGGGTTCAAGCCCAAGAACCACACCTAAACCAATAACCCAGAGAAACAGTGTTCCAATTCCTTTCCAGAGAAAATGCACGTCTCCCATGGATGGGTGCTGGAAATTAGGATAGGAGAGGCTCTGGGGGAGGGTAGCATATGGCCAAGATTTCAAGGGGCTGTGCTGGTGGTGAGGACAGATCTCCCACTCTACCTCCATGCTCCCTTAGATGAAGGACAGCTGGGATGTGATGTCTGGGTATAAAGACAGGTCTGGTTTTAGGGTTAACATCTGGAAACTTGGCTGCATTTCCTGCTCCGGGTCCTGCTGTTTGTTTGTTTTATGGATGCTGACAGATGTCCCTTGAATTCCATTTGCCAGGTGTTCCCTTCATAAAGTTTTGACCATAAACTTTGTGATTTCTCACTTCTCCGGAGCAAGTGAGTCAACTGGGGGAAGTGCTCGCACCTCCACAGCTTTTAGAATTTTTATTTTTACAATTTAGTTTGTTGACAGTTTCATACATATATTTAGTGCATCCCAGGTACTATATCTCCCCAACCTGTCTTATCTTCCTAACCAGCTATGCCATCCTCTTCCCCTTAGCTGTCTCTTTCCCTAATTCATGGCTCCTGTATTTACCGCGTGATCCCTTCAGTGGCACTGCGGCCAACCCACGGGGCCTTCCTTCGTTTTCTTTCTATTGTCGCGATAAAACACTACGACCAAAAATCAACTTATTTCAGTTTACAGTTGTAGTCCATCATGAAGGGAGTTGTGGGAGAAATTCAGGGCAGGAATCTGGAGTTAGGAGTGTAGAGAAGCCATAAGGGTGTGCTTGCTGCCCATGGCTTATACAGCCTGCTTTCTGATGGAGCCCAGGACCAGGAACCCAGGGGAGAAAGCAGATACAGAGAGCTGGACTTTCCCACATCAGTCACTAATCGATATCACTCCCCATGGGCTTGCCCTGGATGGTGGCATTTTCTTATCTGAAGTCCTTGTTCCCAAATATGATGATGATTGTATTAAGCTGACAAAAGATAACCCAGCATAGGGACTGGAGCCCGGAAGATCAACAGTGGGCAACTGACTGAAGGCAGTGGCTTCCATGTCCAGAAATTATTATATAGGAACTAGTTCTGCATTGAGAAGGTAGGGCTGGCCAGTGATTGCCGGGGTCTATGGTCTCTACGTCCCCTGGGCTGGGATTATGGGTGTGCCACCATGCTTAACTTTTTATAGGCATTTGAGGGATGAATTGCAGTCCCAGGGTTTGTGCAGCAAGGACTGAAATGACCGAGCCACCTCCTCGGCTCAGGTTCGACTTCTTTTCATGGACCCAGGATTCCACGCCTCAAAGTCCAGATGCATTTTTAAAATGTTCCCGGCTCATTATCTCCCAGGCCTTTCTCAGCAACAATGCCTTGAAGGGAACTTGGAAGTCTGAGTTTTTAACAAGTTCTCAGGAGAATTGGTCATCTGGCTACTGGTGTCCAGCAACTCGAGGAAGCTGTGGGGATGGATTTGAATTTTCGAAAGTCATCCTAATTTAGGTTATTAGGGCTAAAGGAGAAGAAAAATTCTAGCTTCTAGAATTTTTAAAAACGAAGCATTAGAATACAATGTTTTATCTCCGTGAATGTTATAATGATCAGAACATCTCTCTCTTTCTCTCTCTCTCTCTCTCTCTCTCTCTCTCTCTCTCACACACACACACACACACACACACAGAGAGAGAGAGAGAGAGAGAGAGAGAGAGAGCGCATTGTAGAAACCATTCAGTTTATAAATCCCTACAACTCTGCTTCAGTTCCCTTATTTATCTTTATGTGCTCCTCTCTCCATCTACCCCTTCCTCCCTTCTTTCCTCTGTCTCCAACCACCTTTTCTTTGTGCCTGCCCCTCTGTGTGCATATTTACAAACTGGACTATTTCAGCCTCGTATGGTTTCCCCACATAGTTAAATGATTCCAGAATTCACTGGCAATACCTAGGAACATAGATAACCACGATCCCCCTGCTAATACGTAGCCCAAGAGTGGGGATGCTTCAGACATCATGCACCTTTGTTCAGCCTTGTCAGTTTTGTTGTTCACAATGTTCTCTTTCTGGAGTTGGCAGCTAAGAGTAACATAGTGTGCGGCTACTTGGAGACTGAGAAAAGCTCACCCAGGACCTTTGTGCTGCCTTTACCACCAGAGGGCGAAGTGTCTACCCTCCTTACACTGAAAAACAATCTTCAGAATAAGCTGAGGTGCTGCATGAGAGAAATCTCAGCACTTGGAAGGCTGAGGCAGGAGGAGCATCATGAACCTGAGATAGTTAATGAGTTGAAGGCTTGAGCTACATGGTACCCTGATCCCTGATCCCTTTCCCCAATCCTCCCAACCAAAAAGCACATACTTCAGTGAATGGAATTCTGAAAGGACGTAATGAGAATGTGCCTGGAAAATGCCAGAAACAAAGAGGAGACACTCCCTGACACCGGCTGTCCTCATTGGCACCTCTTACCACTAAATCTCCATTGAGTTCATGTGTGTGATTTTACGTGCACTAGGGGGTGAATGCTTGTGTGGAGTATCCAAAGCCCTTGGAGTCACTTCTCTTCCTCAACCGTCTGAGTTCTCAGGATCATATTCAGGTCATCTGGATTGGCAGCAAGCACCCTCATCTGCTGCCATCTCACCAGTCCGTTAAATGTGTCATTTTAACATAATCTCTTTTGCTCAAATTATTTTTCAGCATGATATTTTTATTGATTGGGAACTTCACATAAGGCACCCCAATCATACTCACTTCCAAGTCCTCCCAGATATGCCCCCACCACACACTTGTGACCCCTCTCTACCCCCAAAAAAGAAAATGAAAACACCCACAAGTCCAATTTGTGCTCCCCATATTCTCAAACATGGTCAGATTTTCAATGGTCATTCGTTTAAAAGAAACCGAGTCCGTCCCCCACCCACAACCCCACCAGAAGCCATCAACTGTGGAGAATTGCACTTCAGCAACCTTATGAAAATTTTAAAGACTTCTCTTCAATGTCTTCCTGTCTGGGCTTTTACTTTGGGAGGGGGGAGCGGGGAGGAAGGTGTCACAGAAGTCTTCCATGACCCTCTTTCTCAACTGTGACTCAGAAGTCATCGATATCACTGCAAATTATTTTTAGAGCATCAACGTGTGCCGGTGATCCAGTGATTTATAGGTGAAGGCACACACATGTCCATGTGATGCCCCTGGGGAAGGGAACACCTGGTTACACCAGAGTGACGGTCTCAGTCTTGATGATACTGTTCGCTGGTTTGAGGCACTTTGAGACCCTTTAGTCTTCTTGTATGTAAAATAAGACGAGTGGTTCGTACAAGCATTTGTTGGTTGTGGTGCCATTAATTTCCATACCCTCGAAGCTTTAAACAACAAAACCGTTTCACTGCAGCCCTGCAGGCAGAACGTTGGCAACTCACTCACTAGACTGGCACCCTGTTGCTCCCCAGTCCCTGCTCCTTCTTCAAGTCTTGCCAGCCTCATCTTCACGGATCGGACTGCTCCAAATGCCTCTTATTTGCGGTGGTGTCCTGTATGTCTGCATATACCTCATATATAGTACGAATTTTTCACTTGCATGGTATCTGAAAGCTTCGTTCACACTGTGGTAGATGTCACTTATTTTCCATCTTAGTAATACTCCACAGTGTCAGTATATGTGGACAGTGCTCTGCCCAGTCCTCTTGTGCTTTGAAGATGGCCTTACCATCTGCCCTACAATAGGCTCCATGCTCATGGTCCTCCTCCTTTCTAAGACCTAGCACCACACATTTCTTCTAGGATAGGATAGCTGAAATTTTAATGGTTTGTATTTTACCTTTAGTCTTAACGTCACCATCAGACAAATGGCTAAGGAGATGACTCTGTGGATGAAGTTCCCACTGTGTAAGTATTGGCGATCTGAGTACAGATCTGTAGGACTCAGGTAAAATGCCAAGTGTGGTATCATCCTGGAGCCTGTGGATTCTGCGGGACTTGCCGGCAGTCAGTCTAGCCAGAATGGTGAGCTCTGGTTTCAGTGAGAGGCCCTGTCTCAAACAAACAAACAAACAAACAAACAAACAAACAAAAACAGGTATAAAGGAAATCGAGGACAACATCCTGATGTTAGCTGCCACATGTGTTCACCGGAGATGCACAGATATGCCTATGCACACACACGAATAAATTTATACAAAATAAGATAATGTGTTTAATCATCCAATAAGCATTTCAGTCAATTACCAGTAGTCAATATACTGTCCTCCAGTGAGTGAAGATTTCTATTACTATAATTTTTATTTTTACCCAGGGTCTTGTGTAGCCCAGGCTGCCCTTGAACTCACTAGATAGTAACAAGAACGGCCTTGAATTGTTGATCTTCCTGCCACTAACATCCATGGGCTAGGCTTACAGTCATAAACCACCATGCCAAGTTTATGCACTGTCAGGAGTGAAAGCGAGGCTTTGTGCATGCCAGGCAAGCACTCTACATCCAGGCTAATCCACCATTGCCCTATTGTGCATATTTAATAGAATAAACTGTGCTGCTGCCCCCCCAAACTCCAAGTGCACACACATGTTCAACTACATGCACACAGCATGCATAAACATACACATGTAGCGTGCATAAATACATTGCATAGCAGGCATAAATATGAGCACGGGCAAATCTTGAATTAAACACTGTTAAGTGTTAGCCATACATTGTCTAACAGCTGAAACTGTGGTCACTCAGTACGGCTGGGGCAGTTAGTTTCCTTAGTATTTAAGATATTTGTTTGTTCTAGGAAACTATTTCCTCAAAGCTGAAGATCAAGGTTACTGAAGTCAATTAATCAAAGCCCCCATTGGCAGTATCAGGAACCAAGTAAGCAGAGCCAGGTGCAGGCCTTAGCATCTGGGCATGCTTGGCATCCATGGGATGAGTACTGGGGCATGGGATCTGTCAGGCCTGATTAGTGCTTCATGCTGGCCGTGGGTGTGCCTTGATCTATATACACAATGCTTTCTGTGTGGCTCCCCACATGACAGCCATCAGCGGTAGCTTCCAAGCAACCTTCCCACCAAGAGCGTCTCTCCTCTGTCATGTATTCTGTCATCTTTGCAAATGGATTTTCAGTTTGGAAAAGAATGTGCTAGAAGAAACATCTTCGGGAAGATGACTTGTGAGTGATTAGAATGTTCATAATGGGGAATGGTCTAGAAACACACACACACACACACACACACACACACACACACACACACACACACACACACACACACACAATCACAAAACTAGTCAGTTTCTAAGTGCCTTGATCATGCCAGTAGCTTCAGACCATCAGACCACAGCTCTGCTGTAATGCATTCCATTGCAAAAGCTTAAGAAGCTACAAGTAGACAGAAGTGCCGTGTTCTCTACACAGTGACAACTGTACTAAACAGTTGTCATGTTTGGTATACACAAGACGACACTTTTAAAGCATGCTGAGTTGGGTTATACGGTTTCAACATAATTAGATGTAAACCTAGTTCCAATATGTGAAGATGCTCATGTTGCCTCGAGTGCAATGAGCAAGAGGAAGAATAGTGTAGCTCATGTTTAAAATAGGATAAGTAGATAACGATATTTTTTGATGGTAACCAGGCTGAGGAGACAGCGTGGTGGGTAAGATGCTTACCCCCAAAGCCTAGGTAAAAATATCTCATTCATCTTTGTAATTCCAGTGCAGAGAGGCAGAAACAAGGCGATCTGTTGACCAGTAAGCATAGCCTAATCCGTGAACTAAAGGCCAGTGAGAGGCTCTGTGTGCAAAACATAGTGGGAGCTCCCGAGGAATATCACCCAGTGTGGCCTTTGACCTCAACAACATGTGCACGCATATGCACAATCTCTCTATGCTCTCTCTCTCTCTCTCTCTCTCTCTCACACACACACACACACACACACACACACAAGCATACACAAGCGCATAGGCACACAGACACACTACTAACTAAAGCTGTTCATTTGGAGATACATTTTAAAGGAAATTTTCTGTTTTACAGAGTAAGTCTGCTTACTGTATGAGGAATTGATAATGTATAAGCAATGCTTTGGAGACTCATAGCATTTCACTAGTAAATAACTCGTCAGAGAATATTCTTTCTCATAATAAACAGGGAATCTTGGGGCAGCTTCATGGGTAAGGGTGCGCACTGGAAAGCCTGAGAACTTGAGCTTGATCCCAAGAACCACAGAGTGGAAGGAGAGACATGACACCTCCTTCCATTAGTAGGAAGACACAGTGAAGAGCACCACACGTGCTAGGTACAAGCATGCATAAATACCTACATACATGCAAAATAAATAAATGTTTTTCAAAGTCAAAGAGTGAAATAATTATGATTTTGGATATGTTCAGACCGTATCCAAACATAAGTATATTTGAAATAGTGACAGGCTAAGATGTACAGATTACATTGACTCTGAGTAGTGCATTGATTTGGATTCCTGAATTCCAACCACCTTAATGTCATGAGTCAGTACTTGACATCATTGAGAATGTATCATGAAGAAGGTGTACATAGGCACATCTGGGGCACTGTCTGACTTAGGATTTTATTGCTGTGAAGAGACACTCTGACCAAGGCATCTCTGGTAAAAGCAAACATTTAATTGGGGTTGGCTTTCAGAGGTTTAGTCCATTACCATCATGGCAGAAAGCATGGCAGGTTGTAGGCAGACACAGCACTGGAGAAGGAGGGGAGAGTTCTAAATCTTGAAGGAGACTGGCTTCCACAGGCAGTCAGGAAGAGGCTCTCTCTTCTGCAAGAGATGGAGCTTGAGTATTAGGCGTCCTCAAAGGCCACCAAAACAGTGACACAATTCCTCCAACAAGGATACACACACACACACACACACACACACATACACACATTCCAACAAGCGACGCCTCCTAATAGTACCACTCACCATGGGCCAAGCATATTGAACCACCAATCCTCTAGTGCGATCTTCACTTGTTGGTAACACTACCTATTGAACTATATTCCCAGCACTGGTTTGCTGTTTTTAGACAATGTCATTGTTTGTATGCCTTACCAGACAAGAACTTATTGTATAGATCAGGCTAGCCTCAAGCTTGTAACAGCTCTCCTGCCTCAGTCTCCTGAGTGTTCAGATTACTGATGTGCTCTACCACATCTTGCTAATTAATTATTAAAATGAAGGAAAGCAGGCCTGATTAGCTGAGTCTAGTGCATATTGGTCAGGACTAGTTAAACTGATTCTATGAGACTTTTTTGTGGTGTCCTGTGGCTACTGTAAGAAAATAGCACAAGAAAGTTGGTTTAGAATAAGAAACCGATTCAAGGCAGTGGCAGCTTTTCTGTGGTCCTGATGAAGTCCCTTTTCCCGGCCTCTCTCCTACCGTCTCCCGGCTCCACACAACTTGATGTTTGTTTACTACAGATGCACCCTGACCATGTGACCTCATCTTCACCTCACATTCTCCCTCTGTTTCTGTCTTCCCAGGTCATTTTATAATGAGAACACGAGTCAGACGAGGCCCTGCCCCACTCTATTATGATATCATCTTAACTAATTACATCAACTCTAATGTGAGACTTTCTCTAAATCACTTTGCATTTGGAATTAAGATATTGATTGGAATTGATAACCTTTAGCACATTTGAGGTTGTTCATTCCTAGCAAAATAAAAGCTAGGCTCCCAACAACACGATGCTCTCTAACAAGCTTACTGAAAGAGATAAGCACTGTGGTGGGATCCATGGGACCCAGGCTTCAGACTAGGGCCAGTGAGCTGGTTTTCAGTGACAACTCTGCTTTGGCTTGACAAGAACTCATGATAAGAAATGTAGATTGGGAAAGAGTTATTTATCCAGTACCCACTTTTCCCTCTAAATAAAATGTTGGCTGCTTCTTACTCAGAAATACACTCCTCCTGGAAGTGTTCTTTCCCACTAATGTGGCTAGAGGAGAGGACCTCACTTCCTAACAAAATAAAATGATTCATTCATAGTGAATGCCTGTATGCTTTCGGTCAACCTTTCCTTGTCCATGGGAAAACTAATGCAGGTGTCCAAGTTCCCCTTCTTGAAAAGGTTCTATTTATGTCTCCCACCTATTGGTTTTTCTCTGCCATTAGTAGGAGAAGAATGGTGCCTCAGCCATTTTCTCTCCTTGCAGATATAGTTGACAGAGCTCTTGGAATCTGTTTACTTCAGTTCCTAATCTGTGCGTAATGTATGGATCTCACACCTCATCTTTTCTCTTCTTAGGTAGAGGAACTACTTGGAAACCATTGCACAAATACCTTGACACTCTAGTTTCCCTGGCTAAGCTTTAGCACAGGGTCTATATGAGAACTCAGGGACAGTTCGTAGATGGCCTTACATAGGAGAGTCTGTGAACCAGGTCAGGACAGAATGCTTCCAGCCCAGGTCCAGTCCTTACGTGTAGTTTATCAGCTTCTTTTCAGAAATGCTGCTTTTCATAATTTTGTGTTTCCTTATATTTCCAACTCTTGGCATGTAGTTGAGTAGCAAACAGGGATTGGTTTTTATCAGTGTGTGGCAGGGATACAGTTCTCCTCACCTTTGAATATGTTTTCCTTAGTCTTATTAATACCATCACCACTATCATCATCATCGCAATCAATATTGTTACTTCAGTCACCAGGATCAGTCAGCATCAGAAATAGCCACATGATTATTGCAACACCACCACCACCATCACTTATAATGTCATCCACCATCCATACAATAATCATAACCACTAGCACTATCGCCATCATCACCAGTCACCACCATTGCTCTCTGCTCACCATTGTCACCACCATGACCATCTGACTAGTTTACCTTTTCATTCCCATGACTATCTCTGCCAATGTAAATTGTCATTAGCACTGTCAGCTTTCTCACCCCCACCACCACCATCATCCCACCAACACCGCCATCATCATCACTATTGTCTTTCCATCATCCTTTATCACCATCATCCCACAATCATCACCATCATCCCCATCATCACCACACCACCACCCCATTCATTATCATCACCACCGCTATTGTCATCATCATTTTGTAGCTGGTATCCAGCATGTGGAAGAGGGCACATGGACATCTTCAGTTATATTTCATTGTTGAGAACTAATCATGTGGATAAATCTGTTTCTACAGAATTCTGAGAAATGTACCATAAGTGTAAACAAAGATATTTGGGGAACTAGGATGCTATCTTAATAAAAAAAAATAGGAGAGATCAAATCCTCAAGATAAATCCCACATAATAACCTCCACAACTAACTATAACTAACTTTTTTTCTGGACTTCTTGTCATTGGAGTGAGATTATGATCAGTGTTACCTAATGGCATTCATTTCTTGACACCTTGCAAGAAGAACATTCTGACTAATGCTGAGATGGCCATATGTCGTGAAAAGCAAACTATATATCTGGTGCTCCCTCTGGCCTATGGCTCCTGATGTAAATTTAGTTTCGTTGGGACATAGCCATGTTCATTTATTCACATTGTTTGTAGTTGCTATGGCAGCGCTCCTGAGTTTTGCACCAGGGACCACAAAGTCTAACTTGGAAGATTTGCGATGTCTGATCCTTCAAAGAAAATGTATGTTGATTACTTTGCTACATCCATGACCTTCATATAGCATTTGAAGTACTCATACCTACCTTGAGGGAGTTGGTAGATATCAGTATTAGGTTAAGAGATCCAGCATCTGTCAGTGTAAGTTTCCACTTGGAAAATATGTTGATGTCAGGAAGTCAGCTATGGCTAGAAACTGGAATAGAACCTGATCTTTGCTTTACAGAGTCTACCTCGGAGTTGATAAGTGTCTTTTACCCGTAAACAGAGATAGTAACATGTGGAGAGAATAACTGTCCATCTGGGAAATGTGACACAATCCAAGGTGTCTACTACAGACTCTGTTTGAGGTCTTGGTGCTGAAGATGAGATGGTATGGATTACAAACAGGATTTGTACTGACCATCATGAAGCCTATCATGAGCATCAAGTGGTGGGAAGGTGACAATGAGAGAACATAGAATAGACATTTCATGTCAACTGAAGGAAAGGGGACAACACAATGGTTAGAGAGGACTGGAGCTCAGTAGCTTTCTCTTATTGGAGGAAGATCATGGAACGTCCCCTTGAGAGGGTGACTAGGATTCAGACAAGGGTAGAAGGCTTGGAAGTCTAAGGATATCTAAAAGCAGCTGCAACAGACAAATCGAGGCTTTTCACACAGCAAACTGGTTTTCTTAGGTGCTTCTGGGCAACTCCCAAAGGGTTGTTTCTTTCCTCCACACTGTGGTCATTGTGTCATTGTGTCTAGTTTCTCTCCGTGATGAGTCCCCACTCTATACACTGTCATTATACTTGTGTCCATCCTCCCTGTAGACAAACAATGAGCACAGTCTTCAACACAAATAAAGTTGTCGAGGTCGACTACAACACAGAATGCAAATGGATGATTTGTAGTGCAGAGCACTAACTTAGAAAAGGCTTGGTTCCTTCCTCTAGAGTTGGAGTTATCCATGGGCAGTGACAGGAGAAAGCCCCAAGAAGGTCTCTTGCATTCCAATTAAAATGCACTCCAGACACTTAACATGTGCACATAGCATTCATCTATACACCAATGGCCTGGGTGAGACAGTCAGGGAGGTGACAGAAGCTTCAGATAACTTGTCTTCTTCTGCCTTCAGGAATGAGACCCTGGCTGCCATGGTCATTGCAGATATTCCAGGGTCTGTGATGATGAGTCTGTGGCCACCTTGGCCCATCTGTCTCCAAGCAAGGAACCTTGTTCGGTATTATTTGTGTCAACTATTGCCCCTGGCATTCATTACAGGAAAGGGGGAGGGTTTATAGGCAGAGGCTTTTGTTTGTAGACAAATCTGCAAGCACACTACCCTGGAGTGAAGTTTCATCTGTGTGTGTGTGTGTGTGTGTGTGTGTGTGTGTGTGTGTGTATGCATATGCATATGTATATACAGGCCTATGCTTACCACAGCCTGACTGGGAAGGTCAGAGGGCTACTTCAGGCAGTGATTTCCACCTCGCTCCATTAGTTGATGTTGGGTCTTTTGTTCACTACTGTGAGTTCTGTTGTAACTGTCCAACAAACTTCTGGGGCTTCTTCTCTCTCCAACCGCATCTTATAGTAGAATTGGGTTTAATTTGGATCTCTGTGGGTTCTGAGGGTTCAAACTTAGGTCCTCATCTCTGCCAACCCTTCCAAATGGTGTTTTGAAAGTAGCTTCAGTATTTGAAAGGAATCAATTGGTGTACTGACTTTTGTGAGTTTAGGGTCATTTCTTGAAGTCACTGGGAAGTCCTAGAGATGACAAAAGAAGGAAGACAGAAGAAGAAAGTTGTGTTCTCCTTCCATGACCCTATCTTAAATCTCAGAAAAGAATATTTTCAGTCATTCTTTTGTTTATTTAGTAGATGTGTAGCAAGTATACACTACACATGGCAGCCACGGCAGTCCATAAAGACTCCCTTTATCTTCTCAGAAGTCACATTCTAGTGGAGGATGCTGGAGAGACCAACCCCACACAATTTCACTATCGTGTGTCTGATTGTGGTTATGTCAAATGAGAAAGTGAGAAGCTTGATAGTCAAAGGCATCCCCCTGAGTATGGGAGTGGTTGGTGCGTTGCTGGATCTTCAATCCTAAAATAGGATAGAGATGTTGGGTATCTGGGCTGTAGTAGCTCACTATGAAACTTGAGGAAATCCTCTTGCTTTCTCTGCCTTTCAAGCTTGCTTGCTCTCTCTTACCCTGTCTTCCTCTTCTTCCTCCTTTTATTTTTCCCTCCTATTCTTTCTGCTCATTCCTCCTCCTCCTTCCTCCCTCCTACTTCTTCTATTCCTTTCTTTTCCCTCCCTCTTTTCCTCCTCTTCTATTTCTCTTTCCTTTTCTAATGTTTTCTAAATTCTCTCTAGCTATGACAGAAGCTAGTTTCATCATGATTTTTCAAGACTTTGTGGTCTTTCACCAACCCCTAAATTTGCAGAACAACCTGCCTTATCAGTATCTCTTTCAATTAATGTAATCTTGTTTCTGTTATTTCCACCATATTATTCAATCTGGCGAGCCTCATTACATTTACAAGTGCATTAAATTGGAGCCTCTCTGGAAGGAGAATGATGATTATCAGCTAATTTAATTATGTTTCTCCATTTGCAGCATTTAATGATGTCTGCCATTGTTGTTGGGGATTCGAACATTGGCTCTAGGTAGAAATTAACTCTGATCCCATGTAAAGTTTGTGTTATCAGATAATACTTGACAGCTCATTGAGGTGCATGTTCAGTAATTTTTGAGTCTAATCAAAATTGATTTATGTGCAATCAAATTATGGGAATAAAGAAAGAGCTTCAGGAAATTCAGTTCCTGATTATAGTGTTGCCTGGCTCTGAAGTCATTCCAACATGCATCCCTTAGTTTCATACCAACATCTCAGCAAGGTCTACGTGTATGCAGGGCTTCTGTTTGGAGGAGTTATTTGTAAATCGCATAGTAGTTGAGTGCTCTTGACCTCCTAGTACGAGTGGAACTAATTTGTTTTATTCCCTGAGCTTTGTGCCCTGTTTAGTAGATGTTTTATGGGTGTACTTTGAGGGTACCAAGGCTTGAGCTACTCCAGAAAGCAGGAGGGGTGACCAGAGAGGTGGAAGAGGGGTTTACCAAACAAGGTACTTACATTCCACAAGATATGTATCCCCACAAGTGTGTAAGTTAATTTGGAACTATGTGGATAGGAGCTGATGAGAGATGGCTCAGCCTGTAAAATGCTTGTTCTGCAAGTACGAAGATCAGAGTTCCATTTCCAGAACTCAAATAAATCATCATCCGGACCTGGTGGCACATGTACACAACCTCTGCTTGGGGATTAGAGACTGGTGGACCATGGAATCCATTGGCTACTCAGTCTTCCTGAATCAGTAAGTTCTAGGATCAATGAAGAACCCTCTTTTAAAAGTATTTAGCAAAGGTGGTAAGTTACTTGAGAATTCCAAACAAAGCATTCAGCAAGGAGAAGGGGTGTAGCAAACAACAAGAAAAAGTTGGAAAATATCAGATGATATCCAGTGTTGGCCAGGCTTCTAGACACAGGCACTGCCACATATGTATACACAGGAATATATACATATTCACACAAATACAGTCAATAAAGGCACACATAGCAAAAAGTGTGGCCAGAAGACCCTCTTCTAGTGTGGGAAACTCCCGTGGGTCTTGGTTTCCATTAGCGAAATTAGAAACATACAGAGAGAGGGAGAGGGAGAGAGGGAGAGAGGGAGAGAGGGAGAGAGAGAGAGGGAGAGAGGGAGAGAGGGAGAGAGAGAGAAAAGAACCCCCCAAACAAAACAAATCCCTAACACGGTAAAGATTATGGTAAGACCCTTGGCCATGGTCCAGGGAAGAATTTGTTGTGGGAAGGTGGGAAGGACATCTGGCCTCTGTCTGACACTTCAGTGACCTATGATGTATGAAGCCCATCTCCACATGCATAAGTAACATGTTTAAAAAGACAAACCTGAAAAATTAAGCAGAGTTTACAGTCCTGCCAGACCAGAGTTGGGAATGGAGATTCCATGCAAGTTGCAGTAAGAGCCAACCTTCCAGAAGATGTACTGTATGCCTTTCAAGGCAGGGGTAAGCTTGGACAAAATTATAACAGATGTGTGCATTAAAGAGGAATGCCCTCAAAGCGGGTAGACACCTTAGAATAAATAGCCAAGGACCTTAAAAGTAATCACTGTTTGATGGGGTCATCTGCTGCCACCTCTTGTGCGAAGCTGGCTCTCAACACCACTAAATGTGTCAATAGCAGTAATGGTGTCATAGCTATGGCAGTGAGCAGGGTCTATGGGTGCCCATAAAGGTGTCAGCGGGTTGCTGAGCATAACTGTGTATGAACTTGACCACACCACCTTACTGCTTGTCCAGGCCACATGCTCCTACTTTCTAGAAGAGGGCACGTCTGTTTTGGTTTGCCTTAAATTAGTTTTTCTTCCTACTGCCAATGTACAAGTTTCTGTACTCAGTTGGCACCCGACAGAAGAGAATCTTAGGAATCTGTACTTTTTGTAAATGCAGTACATTTCTGTCCATGTTGGAAATTTTATAGCCTCTCCACAAAGAGGTGCCGACTTACAAATGCTCATTGCAGTGAGTCATTGGTCTGGTTTGAGTCCTCCAGCTTTTGTTACACTGTCAATACTTGATTCTCATTGGGACTCCCCTTGGATATCCTGTTGAAGCTGTTTGGACAAAAGGGTATGACATCATGAGATTTTTTTAATTTAATGAATTTATTTATATTTTTTGTTCTGTTTTAGAGGGGAGGTTGCAAGGGCAGAAGGCAGATATCGAGGGATGGGGAGATGAGTGGTATTGGGGATACTTGATGTGAAATTTACAAAGAACCAGTAAAAAGTAATAAAGAAATTAGAGTTGCAGACAATCATTGATTTTCTCCTATAACATTGCAATAGCAGAAGTATGGTTTTATTTTTAGTGATTGTATTGATTGGTTGGTTAATTGATGCTTGTGCGTGCCTGTGTGCCTGTGTGTGTGTGTGTGCCTGTGTGTGTGTATGTGTGCCTGTGTGTGTGTATGTGTGCCTCTGTGTGTGTGTGTGTGTGTGTGTGTGTGTGTGGTTTGTGTGTTTGAGTGCATGTACATGTTTGTTTTGTTTTGAAACAAGAATTCAAAGAAACCCAGGCTCGCTCAGGCACCCCATGTAGCTGAGGCCCTTGCTGAGCTCATGGGTCCTCCTGTTTCCACCTCCCTTATACTGGAATGGCAGGTGTACACCACCACCCCTGGTTTATGAGGTACCGAGGGTTGAACCCTAGGCTTCGTACATGCTATGCTAACATCTCCCTGGTTGAGCTACATCCTAAACAACGTGATAAAACTTTTATTGGAGTTCATACCATGTCTATCAATTTCTTCCTCTATCAACTCATATTATTAATTTTTAAACATGTTGTGAAGAAAATTATGTCAGTGCTCTCAAGTCTTCAAAGGGCTGTACTTCTTCAATGTGAATCCATAGCTACCCACAGACTTTTTGTTGTTGGAGGTAAAATTTATTTCTACCGAAACATAAACGTTAGGGTACAACATGACGAGTTTTGCTGTCAGTGTGCCAAGTTCAGGCAGGTGTAGAATGGTCAGTCCCCCAGAGAGTAGGCATCCTTCACGGGTGTATTAGAAGCTGTATTGTCATGCCAAACTTGTAATTTCATCAAGTAAAAAGTGAGTTTATCTTAGAGAAAGGTTAGACAAAAGACAGAGAGACTGAGAAACACATCAGGGATGGTTTGAGAACTGGTTTAGTAGATCTCCTTGGATGACTACTCTGATATCTTCCCTTGTGAGACCCTTCTTAGTTTTGCTTCTGCTTCTGATTATAGGTCCATGTGTGTTAAATAAACTAGTTACTTTCATTAGAGAAAGAGTGAGTACTGTTCAGATTTTGATGTTATGCCAACAGTATCATGCTTTAGGAGGACAAGAAAGCCAATATTATAAAGATACTAAAATTTAGTTCTATGATTAGAACTAGCCAGTAGAAGAAGTAGGGAATGAAAGAATAAAAAATACAACCAAAAAGTCAGAAGTTTAGGAATGCTGTCTCACCTCTAAGAAACCCTAAATACCTTAAATTCCAGACCCTGTCCTCTACCTGTAAGTAAGTAAAGGGTCACATTTCTTGAGCCTGCTCTCTCAGGATCCAGATAAAAGGGTTTAATATAAGGCCCTTAGATAGGTGATCCCAACCTAGTAAAGATAAGAGGAAGCTTCTTCCAGGAACTAGCTGACCATAAAGTTAGATTAAAATCTTAGAGAACAAGAAGCTTCTAGGAACTAGCGGACCATAAAGTTAAGCAATCTTGAGAGACAGGAAGCTTCTACTTGTGATTTTCCAATGACGCTATCCCTGCCCCCTTGGGTTGTGGCTTCTTCCTTTAAATACCCTTTCTCCCAGCCTCTCAGGGTCGAACTCCTGTGCCCCTGCGTGGGATATGAATCTCGACCCCAGTGCACTGGTTCCTATCAATAAACCTCATGTTTATTACAGCAAAACAAAAAAAAGTGAGTTTATACATCTAATATCCATTTGTCATAGATACAAGAGAGAATAGTAGATATACATGGTGTAACACACAGAGCTTTGGGAGAAGTACTCTGTAGCCACAAGAGCAGGCCCAGGGAAGAGATAACTTGATCCTCTTGGCACAGTATTCAAAAGGAACACATGTGTCTAAGGTTTACGGGACTACGCAGATGTCGTGTCCATGGCAAAGGGAAAGAAACACCGTGTTATTCATCTAATTGAGGATGTTTAATGACTTTTTTGCCCAGTCTCCCAACAGTTACAGTCTCTCAAAGTCACCTCTGATTTAGGGTTTATTGTTAAAAGACTCATTAATGTCACAAATACTTATGGTGGGATGGGCTGTCTTCATTTCAAATGACAGGTTGTTCTCTCATTTTGACCCCCAAAACATGTAGATTTTTAAAAAATCAGCATTAATTGGCAGGATCAATGAGGGTAAGGAGGGCACGTGTGGCTGAAATGTTCTTAGAAAGAAGATATAGAAGGAGATGCTCAGGGCCTCTTAACTGGGAATGACGATTAGATTTTAATTAAGAGCGGGTGAGTTGGGTGGTCAGCCATTTGACATTTAGGTGGATCAGGAAATATTCCTAGCCTCTGAACCACATTTATTTCCAGCTTAATTAGTCCTTCTGAGATGGCCATGCCATTAGCGGCAGCCTCCCCGTTTAAGATCCTTTTAAGCAGACCTTTTTGTTTTTTTTTTTTTCTAGTTTTGATTCCTCTCATTTTTATAGTAGCTTAATGTTATAAAAGACCAGGACTAACTCATTTTAATGACCTCGCCTGCACAAATGCTAATTTTACATTTGGCCCTATTTCTGTAGCTTTTTTTTTCTTTTCTTCTTAAATATATGAATAGGAAAAAATATATTTTACCTAAGACCATTTCTTTCAGAAGGACAAAAAATGGGAAGATTAAACCCCTTGGTGTCATCTGCCTGAAAAATCCTGTGGCTTCTGACAGGAAGGTTTTCAAATCCCTCCTTGTTCTAAGCTTCTCTGCTTTGACATCTCATTATTTTACCCAGCTACCTCTGCGTCACCTTCACCCAGTTAATTAAGTAACTCATTGAATGTATTATTCAGTCTTGATTCTCCTCTGTGACAGAGAGGGATGGAGCTGTTCCTTCACTCTACCCTCCTGCTGCTATCCCTTGCCTCTTTCCCTTCCACCCAGGAAAGGAGGAAGAGCACATCAGCACAGGGAAGGGTTGGGCTGACTATTATCATCCTTATTGCTAGTGTTTCCTTGTTATCATTGTGCTGCAGGAGATGGAACCAATAGTCTCATGCACACTGGGCAAGTGTTCTGCTGCGGAATTATGCCTCCAGCCCTATTTTATTTTTTAATGGAATTATACCTGAAAAAAGATGAAGGTGACCATGGGAAGAGGTGTTGGGAGGTGCTGGCTTAAGCATCGCTCTCCCATGCTCCCTTGCTAGCACCACAGCTGTGTTAGATAAGTACTGTTTTTCCCATTCAAAGGTCACAAAACTACAGTTCAGTTGAGTTCATGAACTTGTTCAAGGTGTGTGTAGCCTATGGGCATCAGAAACTTAATTCAATCTCACAATGAGCAGTTTCTTAACACATTTGCAGAAAAAGCATCTTACATGTTTCTGTATTTGTAGCTAAGTTTATGGTTCCCAAATACAGGGTGAGTGGTTCCTGTGTTGGCAAAACCCAGATGAAGGTGGGGAATTAAGGGTCACTTCTGTCTTCTGATCTGCCACCAGAAGAGAGAGTTAGTACTCCTCGGGAGAAGTTTTCAGATCTTCTGATGATGTGCACTTGTGTGAATGGTTAGGCACACAGGGATGATTCACAGCCTGTGCTTGTGTACTTTAAACTCTATGAAACACATAACCCTGATGAGTTTGTTTGGATTTGGTCAAGGCAGGGAACGTACATGGACATAATGAGTTGAATTCAACCTGGCTGTAAATAAGACGAAACATTTACTATGGAAGAATAGAAGGAGACATTCGGAGGGAGGCACACAGGGCACATACAAAGAATGCAAATACAAAAGGTGAGATAAAATATTTACAAAGTCAAAGCCTGAGTAGTTACAACAGAGCCTTGGGAATTGTGATCTGAGATAGAATTGGAGGTGAGCAGGAAGCAAAATGGAGTAACTAAGAATTAAGGAGATGAAAACATATGTGTATGGGACATGTGGAAGGAGGAAAAGAGAGGACACAGAAATCAGAAATGGAGGGAGGGAGGGAGAGAGGGAAAGAGGGGGAGAGGGAGAGGGGGAGAGGGGGAGAGAGGGAGAGGGAGAGAGGGAGAGAGAGGAGAGAGAGGGAGAGAGGAGAGGGGAGAGAGGGAGAGGAGAGGAGAGAGAGAGAGAGAGAGAGAGAGAGAGAGAGAGAGAGAGAGAGAGAGAGAAGAGACAACAAGAAGGGAGAAAGAGTTGTAGTTAGTGGAGGTTTCAGAGGAAGGAAGACCCTTACCAAGAAGATGAAAAAGAGGCATTTTTAGGTCCTTTTTTTCTTTTGAAATGAAGCATCTTTTTCAGACAGGAAGTTTTCAGTGGGAGGAGCAGGTGCAAAAGGAACTGGGTCAAAGTCAGGCTCAGCTGTCACATTCTGAAGACTGTTTCCATCCTCACTGGACAAGTGGGAATTACCAGCTACAGTGTTAGAACTGAGAACAATCCTGAAGCAACACAACAATGCCGATGATGATGATGATGATGATGATGATGATGATGATAAGAATAACAATAAAAACAACAGAAAATGAAAATAAAAAATGCTTTTCTTCACGTACCAAATGGGTGTGAGGGTTAAACAGTAAGGGCCATCAAGGCAGTTAAGAGGTATAGTGATAAAAATAGATCAACGGGGGCTGAGGTGATGACCTAGTGGATACAGATACCCACTGCCTAGCCTGATGACGTGCATTCTATCCCTAGGATGCAGGTAGGAAGGAAAGAAAAGACTGGTGCCTGAGACATGTAGAGAGCTTGGTGGTGCTGTCAGGTGGGTAAAGGGAAGCATTGGATTTTCAGGCAGGCATCCCCAGTGTATGATGAAGGGACGAGGATGTGATGGCTACACCAGTTGAGCATTTGGAACAGAGATAGGGATCTCGCCTGGACCTACATGTATTCCTTCCTGAAAGGCAGACATTAACAGAATGCAGAGTAGCCTTTCCATAGACCAGCATCAGAACACAGAGGACATCACTGGCTCAACACATCTAGCACATACTAAATATGTAAAGCAAGAAACAAGAATAGATCTGGCACCTTCTGTCTCCTGCAGTGGTTAGAACTCACTCTCAGCTTGATGTCATTTATAATCACAGTAAAGACAAATCTCTGGGGAATGGGGTTTCGAGATTTAGCTAACTGAAGTAGAAAAACCCGCTGGAGCTATAGGTGGCACCATCCCATCGGCTGGCTCTTGGACTGAATGAAAATGAAAGAGTTGAGTGCTCACCAGCATTATCACACTTTGTGGCTGGGGACACAATAGGACCAGCTACCTCATGTTCCTGCCTCCATGCCTTCCCTATCATGATTGATGGTACTCTCCAACGAACTATGAGTAAAGGTGAAACCTTTCTTCCTTAATTAAGTTGTCATAGCAACAAGAGAAGTAACTTGTTTTAACTATAACAAGGAGAGAAAAAAATTGGGACCTCAGGGAGGAATAAAAAGACAGCATAAACATTGGAATCATGTGGCTGTTGAGAAGCAATGGTTTATGAAATGATATCTATATATTTTAATGATTTATTTTAGTATTTTTAATTACACGTATACGACTGTATATTTCTATGTATATGTGAGTGCAGTATCCATGGAGAACAAAAGAGGGTATTGAATCCCCTGAAGATGAAGTTACAGATGGTTGGGGGTGTTAGGAATGTCCTAGTGTTGATGCCAGCCCCTGATACTGTTATTAGAATAATGTTACATTAAAGCCCAAGTTCTTAAAACTGTTATCCTTGAACACAAATCCCATTAAGGAGACAGAAATAAATCTCTCACCACTGTTGTCAGGTTTCGGTGAAGCAGAGAGGACTGGTTGGAGTGACTGGGTGGTCTGGCATGGATGCTGTGCTTGAAGGACCCTTCATGAACTCATTATCCTTGATAGCTTCATTTTAGCTATGGCTGCTGCCAGGCCTCCAGAGCCTGGGACCTATTGGGTGAGCTTGAATGGCCACTAGACCTGCAATCTCAAAGGGTGAGTTCAGTTGAATTCATCAGCTGTGTCTCTTTTCATTGTATTTGCTATTACTGGAGCTGGTCGGTTCCCTTAACATCTGCTAGCTTCAGACAAGGGAGGAGAATCATCTGAGCTTGTAGCCAGGAAGATGATGGGCGACAGTAAGCCTCCTGATGAAGGGAAGGGTTTCATGCCTCCCCAGGTCCTAATGGAAGTTCATAGGAAGAGGTAACAAACAGAGAAGTAAAGTCGGGGTGCAGTGCCTTCTCTTCTCTGGGCTCCTTTCAATGTTGACCTTTTGTGTCTTTTCAGAGAAAACAGTATTAGTTGTATTCCTGAGCATCCTGTGAACCCCAGTACTCATAGGGTGTAAGGAAAATGTGTAAGGTGTCCCAAGTTTGACAGCTATACTAAGGCATGTGACCAAGAAGCAGCCATTGTCTGTACGAGGGCAGGCAGTTGGCATTTGTTGTAAAGCTGATAACATGTTTATGCCAATTTCTTTTTTCATAAAGTATATTTCTAAATAAATTTGTATATACATTCTCCCCAACATGCTTAGAAACAAACGTGCATTCAAATTTGTGTGGATTGAGCTAAAATTCACATTTCAGCCACCTCCCTGCTTGCCTGCTTTGTGTCTCTGGTGAGTGAGGATTCTTTATATTCAACTCTGGACAATGCTGAAGAATTTAAAACACTATTATCAATATAGCATTGCTCATTAGATCTCATGGTTTTACTTCTCTCGTCTGAAATTTTATATCACAATTCTGTTTCTGAGCCTCTATATCAACAGACTTCTCTTACTTCCCACCAAGTTTGTTAAAGTGTAGAGGGAGACACCCAGTGACTTCTTTTAAAGCCATTTGGTGTTGGCTGTATTAGCAACCCTGGTATCCAGATTCTCAGTTCAACCCTTTATAAGCATTTCTCATAACAAGGATTATGTGTATCAAGTAGTTAATAGAGCATTAACTACTCAAAATTGTTTGAACATGCTAAGCAATGACCAAATGCCTCCTTTCTTGAGTTCACTTACTGATCCATTGAAAAACCATTATTTTATGATGATAGACATAGTGGCATCTACCCTAAACTGTTACACACAGGAAACGGGGAGGGAAGACTCTGTTTGATGCTAGCTTGATCTACATAGTAAGCCCATGTCTCAATAAACAGTAATGATAATGATGATTATGATGATGATAATAAGTTTTCTATATGCTGTGTTATTACTTAAGACAATGAGCACAAGGGCTGGAGGGGTGGTTAAGTCCATAAGACTTGCTGCACAAAGATGAGGGTCTGAGCTCAAACCTCTAGTACACAAGTGAGGCAACAGGAATGAAGTTGCATGTTTCCTATCTTATCACTGAAGAGGTAAATACAGGGGAGGATTTCTGGGCTCAGTCTACTAACTAGTTTAACTAAACTGCTGAGCTCTAGGCTCATTGAGACACCCTGTCTTGAGAGGTCGAACGGGAAGCAATCATAGACAGTTCACAATGGCTTCTGGACTCTATATTCATGTGCATACATACAGTACCACATGCATACAGTAAGACTTAAAAAGCAAGGAAAAGCAAGGAAAAGGATGGCTAGGGCGGGAATCAGATTAGCAGAGCACCGAGCCTCCAGTTCTGGAATTGAAGGCAGAGCGCTTGCATCCCAGAGTGAGGGATACGCAAGACCCAGTGTTAGCACTTTAACACTGAAAAAAAAGGAGAGACAAATCAAGGAATCCTTCAAACAAGCAAGCATCAATCAAACAGTCGCTGGTTTTGAGCCAAACAAGCCAGGTTCAGCTCTCAGAACCAGCATTTGTCAGTCTGCATCAGCCTTTTGACCCTGGGTGAGAGGTGTCATCTTCATGAATTTGCTTCCTCTAAAGAGGACAAGTCATGGAGCCCCTTACAGGATTCAGAGTCTTTCATACCTTTGGATGCTAAAACTTTGGAATCAAAGTAGTTGGAGAAAAAGAGGCATCTGTACTGAATGTGTTCAGTTTTCTCTCCCCTGTCATTTCCTGAACAAATTGCATAGCAACCATATTGTCACAGACTTTCCTTGTGATAGGTATTATAATCTAGAGTTGTGTAGGAGCCCAGACCTCCACACTCCCAGTGATTAGCACAGAACTGTGGACATGACAGAATTACTGTCCTTAATTACATCAGCTTTCATGATTGGGGCCATTTGTTCTCTATGACCTTTTTAATCTAATTTCACTTCAAATGTCATTTATTTGTATGTATTTGTCTCCATTTGTATATGCCCCATGTGTGTAGGTACCTTCATTCTTAGAATAGCATAGTGTGGTGTCCAGGCCATCTCAGGCTGCCCTGCATTTCTGTTATTTGTTGTCAGCACAAAAATGACTCTCTTCTTGTGGTGAGAGACAGGCTTGGTAATGTGCAGGGCAAAGTAACCAAACCTTTAAAGAAAATAGCTTGAGTTCTCTTTTTGCATCTTTATACAAAATACCCTTTAAATACATGTGGCCCTTGTGGAGAAGGGTGAAAAGATAAGGAAATGTAGATTTCCTGAACGGTCTATTTTAAGGTACATCTTTCTTGTCCTCAAGAGAGGATGAGATGACTGATTTTTGTGGGATGAGTTATTGCAGAGTCTCGTGGCATTGGGACCAGCATGTGCACATCTGTCTTCCCTATTTGAGCTTCCAGGGAGGGCTCTGTTCCTTCCTTGGTGGGTCCTTGATTCACCCTTGGGCATCAGAATTTCACAGCCCATGTATTGAAACGTACATGTTTATTGGGATTAAAAACCAAGAGGAAACACTGTGATTTATTTCTAGTGTATTGGTGTATATCTCTATATTGGCAATGTTGAGAAGCAGAAGTAAGAAACTGGCTAGCTCTGTGGGCTGTGTTTGTGGGGTGTGGCATGTGGATGCATGAGTGGGAAGGCAGAGTTGACTTCAGATGTCTTTGTCTGTTGTTCCCCATCTTATTTTTATGTAATTTCCTAAACTAGAATACTAGGCATTAGGCATTATTATGCAGTTTTGAACTTTAGTTCTTTAGTGCTTTAGTAGATTCTCTTTCCCCTTCATCTCCCCGTCCTCTGAGTTCACCCTGGGACCAGGGTTTTAGTCCTAGAATTTATCACTTTGACTTTGGTTTCATCCTAATCTTTGAGGCAGGGTCTCTCACTGAAACTGGAGCTTGCTGTATGGGCTAGACTGTCTGCCTGTGGAGTTCTGGTGATCGTCCATATCTGTCCTCCCAACCCAGGCCACCGCTAAGCAGACATAATCTCTGCAACGTCTGGCATTTTACGTACATATTGGGGCTCTCAACTTGGATCCTTTTGCCTGAACAACACATGACTTGCCTACCAACCCTGGAATCTCCTTTATTTTACTATTTATGTAATGTTGACTCTCCGTTAACAAACATTCCACAAGTGGCACTGTCATGGATTCCACAGTACAGAATGTGCAGAAGGACAGACCTTTGCCAGTTCCACTTCTGTCCTTGTTTACTGGGGCAGGGAAGTAGCAGTAATAGTGGCCACCTGAAACACATCAACTGGTTAAGGATGGACCAGGAAGATCACATTCCTGCCATGAGGGGTTGGCGACTGAATCATGTGGAAAATACTGCTATCCATTTCCTACCAAGAACTAATAACTAAGCCAAGGGTCCAAGGGGCAGAGAATATTACTTCCCAGGAAACTATGATCTAAGTCTGTGGTCTAAGGAACCATTGCAGGGCCGTGGAGGCACCCACCAGGAGTCCCATCCTAGAGACCAGTGGCTCAGCTCAGAATTATCAGCAGGAGGTCTACGAACGTTAATTTCTTCTCTTTTAAACTCCTTTGCACCAGCTCAGCTGACCTTCAGCTGTTTGCTTCCTTTTTAATTGGCATAAATCTCACTCTGACAGTTGGGTGTCTCTCCAGCATGTCTAATTCCTAAGAGGAAATTAAATATTGAATTAAATGGTTTTGCTGAGTCCTCATAGCTTTGGGCTCTTACCAGGCAGTTGGTTCCATGGGTATTGAGTTAGAAACCTCTGTCAGCATCATTTCGGAGGATAACAATGTCTTTTCGGAAACTGCATCTGATGTTGCCTCAGTGGATTCATCTAAGAAACTGGCAATGATGTGGAAGAATTAAAGAAGTCTTATATAACCTATCTAGTTTGAAATATGATAAAAATCATCTTACTGCAGTTGGGGGATGGTTTAGTGGGAAAGAGCACTTGCTGTTTGAACATGGAAACCTAAATTTGGATATCCAGAAATTGCCATTAAAGGCCCAGAGTGGTTGTGAGAGCCTGTAACTCCAGAGTTGTAGCGGAGGGATAAAGGTAAAGCTAACATGGAGACAAGAGATGATGGGGAACTGAGACAGTAGAGTCTGTGTGGATTGCTAACTGCCAGCCTAGCCCCAGGTTTAGTGAGAGGCCTTATCTCCAGGGAACAAGGTTAAGAGCAGAATACCTATCATCCCCTCTGGCCTCTAAGTGTACAAGTGTGGGTGTGTGCACACACACAAACATGTGCATGCATTTCATACTTGTAAATTCTTTAATATGGACAAGAACAATTGATAAATATATACTCCAGCTATTGAATGGAATCTGTTCATCATTTCTGTGCTCACAATGTTTCTTGTGCCAGGTTTCCTCAAGAGGTCGGTAGGCTTACGTTCTTCCCCTGCATATGAGTGCTTCGTGCAGCCAACGTGAAGAGTAACTACACACATCGAAGTTATACAATGTAGGAGACCCAGCACACATGCCTGGGTCCTGTGTCAGCTTCTCCTGTCACTGCCCTTGAACTGCAGTATCACATCTAGCCAGTGCCTTTCCTGTCCAGCCTCCTCTTGAGTTGTCTCAAAGCAAACACCTGACTTCAGTGGGAGCAAGAGAGGGAGACAGAGCCTCATGCTGCCCGCTGCAGTAGTCAGAAGAGTTCAATGTAGAGACTTCTCACCAGTGAAGCGAGAGTCTTAACTTGACCACAGGAAAGAATTTCAGTATGAGTTGGTGTGGAAGGTCTGGGGTTTATTAAAGAAAAACATTAACATAGATTTATGTGTGGGTGTAATAGGTAGACACAGGAGAATGGCAGCAGGCAGACTAGGGTATGTGTATAAACTTAGAGTCACAGCGTCAAGCATTCTCTTGATAGCTACATATAAAGTTCATGTGACTTTCCAGGTAATATTGCTCTCAGGCTTTCAAAGAAATGCCTTTTTCCCTTTTAACTATGAGATCATAGGCTGCTCTTTAAGGATTACCAAACAGGATTGCAAACTGCAGAAATGAGGGCATGTCAGTAGTAGTCGAAGGAATGCTGTGCACTTATAACTGAGAATGAATCCAAGGCCAAACCCCATGTAAGGCTTAGAATCATTAGCTTAGAAGAGGAGGTGGGACTACTGTGAGGGTCAGAGACAATGAAGGACAACTGTGAATGTAGTACTTTTGGGCATGACGGAATTCTTGCACACATGGACACATAGTGGTTTCGTTACACAAGATCAAGCCAGTCAACCTGACAGCATGGGTGGAAGAGAGGCTCACGAAGCCCTCACTCATAGCTAGGACTGGCTGGCAGGACAGCTGCTGGCAGTGGGTGAGCCAGGTTTCTTTCTGCTGCCCATGCTGCACTAGGTGGCTCTATGCCTATGCACTTGCGAAGTGGACTCAGTGGGCAGCAAGACAGGAAGTTGGGAGGGTGATGAGGAGCGGGTGGTTTGAGGAAAGTTGGGGGTTGGGTATGATCCAAACATATTGTACACATGTGCAATGTACGTGAAGAATAAGTCAAACATATATTTGGAAATTCAAGGCACGTTTTGACTAAAAGTCATGTTATCAGTGTTTGTGAGATTCCCAAAAAGTTACAAGTTTACATCGGAGACAAAATCACACAGACTCAGACCTCAGTCATTAGAATTTCTCTCTAATATCTCTATGTAGCAATCTTCATAGTGATTATTTTAAGACAGTCTCACTGTGCATCTCTAGGTGGCCTGGAACTTGCTTTGTAGACAAGCCTGGCCTCGAATCCATAGAAACCCAGCCTCCTCTGACTCTTGAAAGCTGGGATTGAAGGCACGCGTCACCGTGCGCAGCTTTCACAGTAGATCTTTGTTAGCTGTTTGTGTCTCAAACACCCAGCCTGCGAAAGACTTCGACCAGATTTCAGAGGCAGGGGCCCCTTTCCCTCCCGATTAGTTTACCTGTATCTCCGTTCCTCTTCATCCATTGTGATGAACACACAATGGTGGCTCAGACAGGAAACGTACAATACTTCCCCATACTCTCACATAGGGAGGGTTAGGCATCCTCACTCAGGGAGAGGAAGGCATTTAATATGGGGAGAGGTGGGCATCTTCACCTGGAAAGGTGGGCATCCACACATGGGTATGGCAAGCGTCTTCACATGAGGAGAGGTGGACCTCTTTTCAGAGGGGATCTGTTTTCCTAATGAGTGCCTGTCTGGCTGACTAGAAAGCTCCCCCTCCCCCTTCTCCATCATCTGTCTGTGTCTGAGTCAAATGCACTAAACTTCAATTTGGTAATTGCTTCTTCAGATTCTTTAATGAAGGTGTTTATCAACATATAAATAATTGCTGGGTAATTTTGTATTTGCCGATTGCATCCTGCTGGAAAGGTAGGGGCACCCCACACATACTTTAGACGTCTGGAATGTCAAGGGCAGCAGCTCAGAGCAGTCCGCCAACTCCAGTTCTCCTGGATCCCCTCTGTACCCTGCCTCCTTTACCCCGGGGTTTCTCCAGCTGTTCTAACTCATTGTTTTGATTCTGCACCAGTGATAAGTACAGTCCTACAGGAGAACGTGTGGGCGGGACCTTCAGGGAACACAGGGTGAAGCCACCCTCTCACTGATTCATTTCCTCCTCTGGCTAATATCATCTTGAACATGCTCACCACACGCACATACCACCAAGGATTCTTTTCTGTATCTTATGCTTTGGTGTATATATGATTCTGTGCATGTACACACATGCATGTTTGTGTGTGCATTTGCGAGTATGTGTATAATATGCCTGTTTACATGTACATGTGTATGTGTACATGTACACATACATATGTATAATATGTGTATGTATATGTGTGATGCATGGCATGTGTTCATGTCTGTGCATTCATGTGTGTGTGTGTGTGTGTGTGTGTGTGTGAGTGCCTGTGTGCATGTATATGGGGAAATGTGTGACTTTGTAAATATGGACATATAACTTGTTAGAGTCATTTCTCTCTATTCACAATGTAGGCCCTAGATCAAGTCATGAGGCTTGGCAGCAAGAGTCTTTCCCTGTTGACTAATTGTCCGACAGATATTTTGTGTGCCTTGTTATTTTAACAATGTCTTTATTTGGTCTCACCAACAATGATAGAAGGACTAGTCAGTGTGTTCCCCTGACCAACTGTCTCTGCTCTGCTTCCTCAGCCTTGTGGTTACAAGTGGACAGGAGCCACTCTGTCCAGCATTTTAAGTAGGACCTGAGGGATTGAATTCAAGTTCCTGTGCTGGCAAGGCGAACCCTCTATCCAGTGGGCTGCCGTCCAGATACCTCCTCCCTATTGTTTGGGCTGAGTCATGAATTATCTCCATTTGTGGGAAAGGACTGGAGATCATTCCAGTGGCTAAAATCTAAAATGAAAAACAGAATGCCTTAGCTTCCACATCAAGAGTGCTGGGTGCCTGGAGTGCCCTTTGGAGCCTGCAGCCTTGGGAGGGTGTGGCTAAATTCTGGTGCCCAGTACAGAAGAGAGGAGGTGGCCCAGAGCTGGCTTTCCTAGGTCCTGTTCTGTTGTTGTTGCCGTTCAGCACATGGACTCCTGGAGCGAGTTGGCAACTAACAACCCTTCCAGAAGTATTCTTAAAAGCTGTGCTGAAATCACTCACCTCCTGTAGAAACAAGTGTGATTTACATCTAATATGGGTAATTACTTTTACAGTTAATTAAAAGCACTCTCATTAAGCCCCTGCTGTGGCACCAATGCATAGCTAAAGGACCCTGGGTTTGAGCTCACCTTTACCACAGAGCTCCTGCCCAGGAACAGCTGGTTCCCAGGATTCAGATCTGTGGGGCCAAGCCATCAGGCACCACCCTAGCTGAGGTCCTCTCCCTGTCCTCACCCCACCCCAACGCGCTTGTGTACACAGCTGGAATTGACAGGACTGAAACTCTGCGACCAAAACCTTGGGATAAAGCCAGCCAAACGATTCCTGTGAGATCCTGTGAGATCAGCCTGCAGTACTGGTGGAGAGAAGGCAGAGGCAGCATCTTGCTTGCTTTGTCTTCAGAAAAGCTTTGTTTGTGGGAAGCCTTTGTGGCCCTAGGCTTTCTCAGCTTTTCTCTTTCTCCCAAAGGAAGTACACTTTCACAAAGAAATGTCCGTTAAATCCTTCTAACATTCCTATGCCTACTTAAAAGGCCAGTGTGTGGGCAGTTAAATTCATTTCTGATGAATTTTACAAAGTCGATATCCTAACTCCCCAGCCACATGATACCAGGTGACATGAGTTGTAGACTCTCAGTGATCTTCACTTTTAGACCAAAGTCCTAGCGTTTCCCTTTTCACAATACCTATTCCATGAAGGGGCACCCTTAATAAGCTAAACGTTGGTAAGTACATATTAATAGAACGTGTCTTCAAACCATCTCATTTTTTGGAAAGTACATCGTGTTTAACAATTAAAACATGGAGTTATCAGAGACTACAGTTTTGAGGATACAGAAAGATTTTTATTTCAGGAAGTTATGGATAGAGTACAGGGAGGGATCAGGTCCTTTTTGTTGCTTGGTGGTTTTGATAGTTTTTACAAAGTTCCCTGCTGCCATCTGCTGGCCAGATGTAATATTGTATGTGCTAAGCAAATTTGTGAATGGAAGCTTTGTTAGGAGGTAGATAGAATACATTTTATCTTTTTCATGATTACAAATAAATGACCCGATTTGAATCCTGACATTTCAGACAAGTGGACTCAGAGTCTGAAGCATCCAGATGAAAGACGCAATTTCAGAGTTGTGCCAACTTTCCTCCTTGAACATGCAGTTTGTCAATACCCCTCGTCTACATGGTGACATCTCCTTCCAAGACATACAGGATACAGGGCATGCTCCGAACCACCAGGAATATCAAGCCTCAAGTAACTGTGTTCCCTTACCCTACAAATGAGACACAGTAAGAGGTGGCTAGTAGTAATAGGAGAATTATAACTTTCATTTTTTTTCTACCAATCTGTATTTTCCCCTGTTTGGAGTTAACTGAGGCACCACAGTGACAAGGTGAGGAGGTGACAAGAGGGGACTGACTGTTGTCCCTTCAAGGCACCTCCTGTCTGTAGTTATTTCACACCTCCGTTGAGCCTGGGGAGCTGAAATGACAGCATTAGTGTACACGGGAGGGGGACATCAGAGCCCACATTCTTCATTCCATTTGTTTGGTTTTGAGATGGAGTCTCTGGTACCAGAGTGAGGCTGGCTTTGAAGTCACTGAGTAACCAAGGGTGACCTTGAACTTCCAGTCCTCCTGCTTCCCTCTCCCAGATTGCAAATTAGGTGCTGGCCTCAGGGTTCCTCTATGCCTGAGCCGTACCTACAGCCCCACACTTGGTGAGAATTAAAGAGCTGTTTTCCACATGGTGACTGACTTTAGGTCCCTGAATGAAATACTGCAACTCAGTGGCATTCTCTGCTATGAGCTCTAAGACACAACCCAGGAACACCAGATGGATTTGAGTGTCTTACACCAACTGTCTGCATGGATGAGATCACCTCTTCCTTCTCCTTGAAACTAAGTTTTGACCTCTGCAAAAAGGGGAGAACTGGGCTGTATGGCCACTGTCGATGAGGTTTCTTTCTATAATCTGCTTTGGAAATGAAAGCAAATAGCAAAACAACGGCACCGGATACAAACCAAAATTGGAGTTGCACGCAATCGACAAGGTGTCTTCAGTCTTGGCTTCTAAGCTTCTCAGACATACAGGGCACATTCTAAACCACCTCAAGGTAACTGTGTCTCCTTACCCTACAAATGAGACACAGTAAGAGGTGGCCATGCGTTGATGTCTGCTAAGTTTGCTTGTCTGTCTATTGAGGAAGGGTATTAGCATGTAGCCTAGGCTGGCCTTTAACATGTGACCCTCCTGTCTCCACCTTACAAGAATGATACATGAGTCTTATCACTGCCACAGGCCCATTATATATACATGCAGACACACAAATGTCTACATGTGTTCTATATGTGTATGTCTATGCACACATATCAGTCAATGCATATATAATTGTGTATATATACATATATGTAGAGATAGAGAAAGTCTTACTGATGGCAACTCTAGGTGTTTTTTTTTAAATAGGAACATATCTGAAGCCCTTCATGAAGTGGTTTTTAAATGAGCAATTATTGTTTTCAGGACAGTAGGAAAGACCAGCATGTGGGCCATCAGAAAGACCTGCATATGTCGACAAAACCAGCTTCAGTACTGACTCAAGGTTTCATGGACTCTGCACTCCTGGTGCAGGAAGACACTGTACCTGGTGTTCATGACTCAAACTTAGCTGTCATGTCAAGGGTGAGCAGTCCTCTCTTGTCTTCCTGCTACACTTCCAGAATTGATGACTGATATCTTCAGTTCGGCAGCTCAACTATGTGTTAGGCAAGCACACAGGACATCACATCTGCCCTAGCCCTGGGACTCCTGCTCAGAAAGTGTTTCTTCTCCTTGACTGTGATCTTTCAACCCTCATGTCTCTAGTGGTCAGCAGCTTGAATTTGTGTTTTGATTCTCCACAGTTACTGTGACAAATGGCCACAGGTATCTTTAATCAACAGAAATGCATTCTGTCTCTCTTCCGAAGGCTCCAAGTCTGAGACTGAGGTAGGAAGAGGGCTGTGCTCCCACTGGAGGCAGGAGTCTTTCGGCTGATCTCAACACTGCTCCAGTGTCTGCCTGTCTTTGAGTGGCCTGCCACTTCTCTCATCAAAAAGTCACCATGGGTGGGAGTTAAGGCTCTCTGGATATTGCAGAATCTGTCTGTCTCATGAGCTCTGCCACACTTGCACATGCCCCATCATCAAGTATTTTGGAATTTAGTGGTCTGGATATATGGTGAGTTATAATTCAACCATGTACAGGCCCTTTCTTCTGCACACTGTGAGGTATCTGGGGTTTCAGTAGCACCATCCGGTGATCTTATTCTTAGGTGATGAAGGTCCCCGCCCTTCAGAGTCAGGCATTAGGCTCATGGGTAACCCAGGATCAGGCTGTCTCCATCTTGTGACCAGAAACTCTTCAGAAACAACCAACATGTAAAGCACAGAAGTAAAGAAATCTGTCTTGGGAAGCAGGAAGAAGAATCAGACCCCTCTGGACAACCAATCCCTGAGGGCTGTCGTGTCTGAGAGCGGGAAGAACACAGAGGCCTCAGAAGAACACTTTAAAGAATGCTATAATGCTGGGTCCCCGCTCTCCATAGAGAACTGGGGTTCCCCAAGATTATGGAAAGAAGCCATTGATGGACTCATGTACACCAAGACTTTCTTACAGAAAGGCAAGCAGCCATGCCCTCCAACCGAGGAGGTGGCTACTGACACTATCACCTGAAAGATGTCAGCCTCAGTTCTTCTCTTTCAAACGTGTGTGGATGTGTTCGTGTTTTCCTATGCACATTCATCCGTATGCACAGAGGTCACCATCAGCTGGCTGCCTTAGTTGCTAACCATTTTGTTTTGGGGATGGGGACTCTCACTTAGTTCATGTAGGTGTGCTGACCTATGCACTCCAGGGCATCTCCCTTCTCCTCCTCCCTGATGTGGAGATTACAAACACACAAGTCTGCACCTGGCTTTTTTAAAAACAGTTCTGGGGATCAACTTCAGATCTTCAGCCAGCATGGTAAGCCCTGACTGAGCAAACCCCCAGCCTTCAGTCAGTCTGCTTTTGTGGAGGCCCCACTATGGCATAACTAACTCTAAACACAGTGGCCCCGCATGCTCTGCTGAGTCTCATCTGTGGCCAGCAACTTGAGTCCTTGCTGGAGGCGGTCCAACTGTCTGCTCCGGGAAGCCAATGAGCTGCTTCTGCAGGAAAATTGATTGCTTGGCAATGAGTACAAGCGTTTAGATTCATACTTAATACTTAAGTCATCGAGTTATTTTCCAAGCGAAGTTATCAAGTGGGGCTGAAGTACTTATGCGACGGCTTGGGTTCAGAAAAGGTCACCTCGGAACCCATCCGGAGACGCCTGCTCTGTGCAGAGCGATCTGAACAATAATTTGTTCGCGCCCAAAGTGACATTTTTCCAATTTGAGCCCAACATTGTTCAGAAGCGAGCGCCGTCCCCTGGGGCGCCTTCGGTGTGGATCTGAGGCGCATGACAAACCAACAAAATCATCTAAATAAAAAATCCACCCTAGGTTTAGTAAATTAATCCTGACAAGAATAAATTGGAGAATCTAAGAGAAACGGCAGGACTCCCATCTTGCCAGGTGGCGTTTCCCTCTCCACACCCCCCCTCACCGTTCAGGTGGGCTCGCACTCCGTAGCATATTCAAAACAAAGACCTGCCTTGGGTTCATGGATTTCTGTCGGTTATTGATTAACACCTTGCCACTTCTTCAGGGTCAGCAGAATCTGACCCCTCATTTCTAACCTGACATCCCTCCACTATGGAGGAGGGACAAAGTCCCTGCTCCACCTGGTCAGAGTGAGGCAAAGCAGACAGGGCCTCAGGGCTGCCCGCTGGGTCACTAGGTGGCTTTCAAACTAATTTATGGTACCAGTGGTTAAAGCAACAATAGCAACAGGCTGCCTCGGTCTCAGACTTCCCCAGTGGACACAAATCCACAGATATGCCTTTACTTCTCTTAGATTTGTTTTAACTTTTGAAAGTGTCTTACTTTTAAAAAGTTGCCCCAGCTGAGCTTGAACTGTAACCACGGGCCTTTCTACATGCCCTCTCACCCCCAGTCCCTCAGTAAGGACGCAGGGCATATTGTTTGTTAATAGATGCCTAGGCCTTAAGCTAGGCTTGTTCCCCAATTAGCCTGTAATTCAATTAACTCGTTTATGCTATTCTGTCTACCAAGCTGCCCATACCTCCCCTTAGTTTCATTTGGCTGACTTCTGAGTCTGAGCACTGAGAATCTTCTACCTGGCAATTCCAGAAGTCCTCACTCCCTGCTGGAAGCTCCCCCTTGGATTCTACCTCAGCTTATTGGCCATTAAGTTTTTATTAACAGGTGGTGCTTCCTCACAATCCCCACGAGATTATCCATACACCGAACTGACCCTTGTCGCCTGCTACATTTGCTAGTCCAGCATCAGAGCCTGCAGCTATTAAGTAAGGAGTGTGTATGAGAGCGGGAAGGGGGCCCAGTGTCAATGCATGCTTCCCTGGGACTGTTCTGCATATTGGCCCTTTCTGGTTTGTGCCTCCAGAAAGCACAGCAACAGCTGTTTCTGTTTGGGACTTATCTTTTGGAAACAGGTTCTTACTTGCTCAGGCTAACCTCAAGCTATCTGTTGAGTGGAGGATGTTCTAGAACTCTGGATCACAGACATTCATCACTGGGCACAGTTTACATGGTGCTGGGGATCAAAGCCACGGCTTCCTCCATGCTGAGAAAGCACTCTCCCAATCGACCTCCATCCCCAAGCATGGGGGCTCTGTTTGCAATGCCACCGATCTTACTGAATCAGACCTCACTATCAGGGACTTGATCTACCTTGAATTCTTCCCTCAAGAATCCCTTTTCTGTATAAAACCACACCAAGATTTAGGCAGCATGGGGACCCGGCAGGGGAGGAGCATCTGTTCTGACCACTAATGGTTATTTTGTGGATTCTGCCTCAGGACACCAGGATGAGACCTAAGGAAGAGTGTGTTCTTGTTTTCTGTTTTGGTTTTATTTTTCTTTTCATGATGCTACGTGGCTCTGGGGTGAGGCAGGAACATTTCAAAACCCAGCTCCTGCATGAGTTAGCACCATACTACAGAGAACATGCCTGGGGTTCTGCACAGAAAGTCAGGTACCAAAGTCCACACAGATGCTTCAGGGTGGAAGGAGTGACTGATAGTGAGGATGGAGGAGGCCAAAAAGGACCCCAAGTCCCCCAGCAGCAAGATGCCCAGGGCAGCTTCTAAAACAGCCATGAACTCCCAGCACAGAGTTTTGTACTCAAATGTGCATGTCCTCTTACTTGCTTGCTTATTTGAAAGAAACCCTATACATATATATTTTATCAGGTATAGCATGGATGTTTGAAAGAGTATAAACTCAGTAAATGTAATTCACACCTATGTGCCCCACAAAGAACATCCCTCCCTTTCTCCTTCTCTCTCCCTCTCTCTTCATCTTTCCCTCTCTCTTCTACCTTCCTTCCTTCTGTCCTTCCTTTTTTCTTCCTTTCTTTTCCTCTTTTTCCTTCCTTCCTCCCTTCCTTTTTTCTTTCACTCCTTCTTTCTTTTCTTCTTTTACAAACCTCAGTAAACTTCCTGATACCTAAGATGGCCATAAAATGTATTTTAAAATATTTATTTATATATTCTTCTCTCCTGTGTTACATCCCAACCAAAGTTTTAAAGTTTCCCCTCCCATCTCTCCTAGTCTCCCCAACCCCTCTTCCCTAGATTCCTAGACCTACCCCTCCATTTTCTTTCAGAAAAGAGCAGATCTTCCAGAGATATCGACCAGAGCAGCTATGCTATTGCTGCTGGGGTTCCAGGGAGCTCACTGAAAACTATGCCATGCATTTAGCTGAGAACTATGGCAGGCATTTAGCTGTGGTTCGCTGTGATTCTGTGTGGGCTGCACTGACTCTGCTCTTTCCCCCTACCCTTGCTTCTCCTGTTTCCCTCTTGCTGAAGGCTCACCGTCCTTGCTAGAGTGCACATAAAGCACCATCTGTGGTCTTTGCAGGGGCTCCCCATTGGTTGAGCTTCACTGCAGGAGCCCCTGGACCATCCTGTAGGACTCAGGTTAGGGTCACTTCCTTTGACTGAAACCTGAGGCTCTTGCACTCAGCTTTTCACATCCTGTCCCCAAATTGTTTTTGGTTTTGTTTTTCACAGCAGGGCATAGCTTCTTCCAGATACATTTACCCATCTTCTTTTGTATTCCTTCCTTTGTCCCCAGAATATGGGCATTGCCAAGGCAGTGTCTTCCCTGTGTTTTATACTCCATTGGGTCCTTTGTACCTAGAACCTGGCCTGATGCCTCTTTTTTTTTTACATTTATTTGATTATTTTATGTGTGTATAGGGGACAAATACATGCTACTGAATATCTGTACATTTCAGAGGACAGCTTATTGGAGCTGGACTTTTCCTTCTACTAGATGTGTCCCAGTGGTTGACTGAATTCATTAGACTTGGGCACAGATGTCTTTACTTAATGAACCATCACTTGAATGCTGAATCTTTCGCATAAATAAATCAATTCCATAATTTCTTGTGTGATCATGTCTTTCTCTCTAGCAAGTTTCTTAATGTTAGGAACCATAGTTTTCACCTTTGTATGTGAAAAAAACAACAAAAATGATTGGATGCAGGAAGGCAACAAATATAGTTGACTATGTGACAGCTGAGTGAAGAATGGATAGATAAATGAATGAATGGGTGAGTGCATAGATGGATCGGTGGGTGGGCAGGCAGCCATGCAGGTAGATGAACAGGTCAAAGGGTAGATGGATAGATGGACAAGTGGGTGAACTGACAGATGAATAGACAGATAGATGAACATATGTATGTATGCATGTATATGTATGTGACTGTGTATATGGATGGATGGATGGATGGATGGATGGATGGATGGATGAATGGGTGGATGAATGGATGGATTGATGGACAGATGGACAGACAAATGGATGGAAAGATGGATGATGGATAGGTGGATGGATAGATAGATAGGTACATGGATGAGTAGATGGCCAAGCAGGCAGACTGACAGATGGGTAGATGAGTAAATGGATAAAAGTATAGTTGGGAAGAGAGATCGAATGATAGCTAGATGGATGGATAAATGGAGAGATGGATGAGTGGGCAGATGGATCAAGGGATAGATGGATACAGGTAGACTGATGGACTCACGGACAGGTGGGTAGGTGGATGGATGCATTGATGGTTGGGAGGATGAGCATGTAGATGGTTGGACAGAGATGATTTAGGAAGGTGATTGAATGAGCAAAACCAATAACTACATAGTGATGGCTTGTGTTGAAGCCGGATATATTTGCATATGACAGTCTAGGAGAGTACATTACATCTCCTTTAAAAGTCCCTTTCCATACAAATAGAGGCACTAGGGGAACGGAGAGATAATTTTAATGGCCCTCAGTTTCTCTTTACTGATCTCTGACCCATAGCATTCAGGTTCGCCCCTCATCTGCTTGTAATAAAGCTTCCTTACAACACTCATATGCCTCTAATGCAAACACCACCATGTACACTTCCAAAAACTACCATAAAGGGCAATGACTCGAGAAAGAGCTGCTGGGAGTGTGATCTTTTATTAATATAAAGGGCACCTCAGCAGCACCACAGAAGGTCCTCCAAGTACAAATCTGACTCCTGCTCTTTCTCCTCCTCCAGGATATCAAAGCCGACTGCAGTAACTGCGTGGAGACAGAGGACAGAAAGGTAAGTCGATACATTTTGTCTGTCTGGTTTCAAACACAGTAACAATGTTGTAATGGCAGCCAGAGAGTTCCAGGTGCACCTTGCCAGACCCTGATATGGAGGTGACTTGTGCATTAACACTTGCAGACAGATACAGCTCGAACTCTCTGTCATTTTATTCCCCCACAGCCTGTGTTGTTTCTAATGGCTGTGGAGAGGAGTGTGTGTGCAATATGCTTAGATTTTATGAGTGCGCGCCTGTGGTTTTTATTTTATTGTTCTTCTCAGAAGGAAATAACTTATTTATGCGTCATAGCAAAATTTAAATCAATGTGGTTGATGTTTGATGCGTGTACCGTATGTTACGTATGATATATACCATTGTATAACACTACAAGTACTATAGAATAGATGGTGACTGGAATCTGAAGGCAGAGCTATGTGTATCTGATCCATGTGCATTCACTTGAAAGTGAGCTTACCTTAATTTCCTCCAGGACCTATCCTCATAAGCAGTGACTTCCTATTTGAGATGGGAGACCAGTGGAGGGTTACTTAGCACATATATGCGTTTCCCACCCATTTATTTTGTCTATTAGCTTTGGTATCCTCAGGAGAAGCAATTGTCAGATCATTTTTCTCAGTCTCTCTTTATTAGCAAATTTCACAGGAGTTCCTGAGGAGGTGCAGCTGCAAGAACATTGGACATGGAGCTCCTGGTTACTCCTGACACAATCTGTGGGCTTAGGGCAATGGTGTCTCTTTGCAATGGTACTATGTGGCCCCGTGTGGTCATTATCTCAACACAAGGTTTTGAGCAGTGATTTCATGATGGCTAGGACATCTTCAGATGAATGTATCAGATGACTCCACAGAAAAGAACTTGCTTGTCAATATGAAGCAATTGCCTTCACGGATTTATGGAGTGTTTACGACAGCAGTTTGTGCTTATACTACAGTTTTGTTTAAGCAGAGTTCTGCTCCCATGTGTATGTTGAAGTGTCACATGTGCTGGAAGAGAGCATTCAGGTGAGCACACATGTCTCTGGCTGGGACACAAGTACTTGCCACTTACTTGACATATACACTCATAGACATTCCTTACCGGCTTGTCCTGTTCCAACCATTGAGCATATCACTGTGCTCAGCAAGCTGGCTACCAATTTCAGGTGCTCAGCCTTTCCTGGAAGAGCTTATGATGTCCACAAGAATATTGTTGTCCAGTGTAATGTTTAAGAAATAAGTTTCTGATAAAGTTTGAAAGCTACCAGGGTAGTAGGCACTGAAGGAGTAACTTCAGCTCTATCGTTAATAGGATAATTGGGCTGGAATATGTTCTGGGATTTCCAAGCCACTCTGGTTCTGTTCTGCCTGCCCTCACTGTCTGTAGTCTATCTAATCATCACCAATACCTGGCTCTATGGCTTATCTGTGATGCTTATTGGGGGAGAAAGTTGTGCAGGGTCATTCTCTACATAGTTTCAATTCTTCTGGAGAAAGAAAAACACATACACATGCACACATACAGACATACACATACACATGTATACACACACACAAGCATACACTCCCACACACAATCATACATTCCCACACACAGTCTTTTCTTTCCACATATACTTGGCTTATGTTGGGAATGTTAGGGGAAGCATTTCTGAAAGGTTTTTCACTTGTTCCCCAAGACTGAGCTGCCATGACTGATTTGCAAACGAACCCAACCGTTGCAGCAGCTAGTGATGGGTCTTCCTGATGTGCACAAAGAGAAGCCTGGTAGGTCTACACTTCCTTGGCTAAGGATGTTGTATCTCCTGGAGTTCTTACCCTTCATGCAAAAGTCTTAATCAAAGTCCAAGCGTCAGCCTCACCAGAAAAGCACACGTCCTATAGATACTCTGCTGGAGACACAGCCTGCATCCACAGAGGGAGGTGACTGCTGTAGCCGCTGGAGTGGCTATCATTTGTATCTAAGAGTGAACCACGGCCCTTCTGCTACGATGAAGTACAATTTGTTACCGTGATTTATAAATTTGAAGAGATGGACTTTCTTCTGGTATGTGCAAGTGCCCCGATGTCCCCTTCTGTGCAACCTAAATGCTTCAGGAAAGATCAGTAATTTAATAAAGTGGAACTAAGTGACAAGGGATGACAGAGGTGCCACAATAATAAGTAAACCTGCCTCACAAGCAATGGTCCCTTGGCCCCATGTGGATTTTCACAACTGCTGAGGGCCTTGGGTGGAGGCTTGTCAAGCATTTCTCTAAAGCTAAGCTCCTGTAAGTGGAGAAAACTGGACAGTGCTCGCCCCCCACCCCAAAGCCTTTGCAGGAGCTTGTAGCATCCAAAAATAACCTTTCTTTTCATCTTCGCCATCTTTGCTTTTAAATCTTCCTTTGCTTTCTCTCTTCCCACAGGCTTTGCCCCTTTGTCTCCACCTTGGCCTGTGTGCTTCACTGCATTTCTCACTGGTAGAGTTTTTTATTTTTTTATTTTTTTGAAATATCAACACTTCAGTATGGTTCCTCTCCTGCTGCCCTCTTCTCCATGCACCTTGTTCTTGATTTTGTCTTATGTAGACCAGACTGGTCTCATACTCTGTGTATCTGGAGATGACTTTGAACTTCATTTTCTCTAGCCTCTATCTCTGGAGTTCTGGAATGATATATTAACTATGCCACCATGGCCTAATAATGTGGTGCCACAGAACCAGCGCAGGGCTTGTGCATGCCAGGCAAGCACCCTACCGAATGAGCCACCAGCCCTTCCTCTTCCAAGAGGAAGCCTTCCTTTGTTCCTTTTGGCTAGACAGTGATGCTTGTTGAGAAATGAGTCCTTGCTCTGTAGTATTATGGGATAAGTGGAAGAACCATGATAGTCCCCACTTAGTCAAAACTCCCTGTGAGATTTTTTTTTTTTTTTTAACGGAGCTGGGGACCGAACCCAGAGCCTTTTGCTTGTTAGGCAAGCGCTCTACCACTGAACTAAATCCCCAACCTATGAGATGCTTTTATTTCTACATTTTTATTTTATCTATTTTATATATATACCATAGTTATATCACATGTATATCATATGTACATCGTGTGTGTGTGTGTGTGTGTGTGCGTGTGTGTGTATGTGTATGTGTGTGTGTGCACAAATATAGGGTCAGAGGACAACTTTCAGGACCTGGTTCTCTACTTTGACCACACGAGGAACTTAGTGGCCCCCGAAAGGAGACTCAGCAGAGCAAGAAGGCATTCATTTTCTCTCCTGCTTTCCTGTATCTTGGCTGTCTGGTTTCTTTTGGGACAACACTGTCACTTGGGAAATCTCACCTTGAAATTTTATGGGAAATTTCATGGTAGATACTGAGATAGAGTCTCATTTTGTTCCTGTGACCTATGATCATATGAATTAGCAGCGCTCCTGAGACTGTATCCCTGTCAGGAAGGGGCCCTTCTATCTCCTTCGATCTCTTGTAAGATGCCACTGGACCTTATGCAGGCATAAGGAGTGTGGCGCTCCACTCCTTGATACTGGACTGTGGATGATGCCTCCCCACAGAGGAATGACAAAGGAGTAATGTGGATTCAGCTAAGGTGACCCATCTCACCTCACCCCTCCTTGGCTGTGTACAGATGCACAAGCATTACATCATAGCACCTGTGCTCCTTCTCGGGGAGCTGAGCCATTTGAATTCATTTTTATTTGTGGTGTAAAATCCATCTGAATTTCAAACCATGATGAGGACAGTGATTCTGGTGATGAGCATAGAGGCTCCTGCATCAGTCATGGAGAGTCTGTCAGGAGAAGACAAGAGACCATTTGTCAAAGGATGTAAACACAGGCAGGGGTTTCACTTCCCACTTGGTACCTGGCCTGGAGCAGCTAAACAGCTTTTGATCTGCCAGACAATTGTGTGGAAGAATTTGGGTGGTTCTGAAAGTTATAGCTCAAGTTTCCTTTGTGGGAGCTTGAATGTGTGATGGTTACAGACATCGATCTATTCTGCTTAGCATTACCCACTCAGAATATATCTTTGCAAGCCCATGATGTACAAGAGAGACAATTAGTTTTGATCAGCTGTCTTGGCAGGTATAGAAGGTCCATTCCTGTCCTGTAGTGGAAATAGATCAGAACTCTAAGGATGAAGAAGTCTTGAGTCTTAACCCATGCTGGGGTGGTCTATTTGTTGATGCAGCGATCTCACTAATGTTCTATGAATAAACTTGACAATCCCTTTACTTTAACTTGTTGGATTTCAGTCAAATCATTTATTTGGTATGTCATTGCATTCTATCTAGGTTGAGTAGTAGTTTACCTATATTTTCCCACAAAAGCCTCACAACAGGTGGGATCCTAGAATGGGTACAAAGGTAGATATCTGTGGCAAGCATCATGACAAATGAAAGGTGGCCCTAAGACCGGGGACTCCGGATACAATAGAAAACAGAATTTGAGCGTGAAGATGAGAAAGAAAGTAGGTCAGATCAGCCTAAGGAAACCCAATAAGTACAAGAGTACCACAATCCCTTGCACAGAATACAAATCCATGCACTCTTGTAAAATCTTGCAGGGAGATCAGAGGATTAAACACATTCTCGTGACCATATGATGTCTATCCATTTGCTGTTTCTGCTTGTGCAGGATTTTGTCAGCTCCTTCATGATCTTGCCATCTATGTATTCTCTGTGTCCCCAGAATTTTCTGATCATTCACATTTTGTATCTCAAGCTGGTTCTCCAAGGGTGTGACTTGTCCTCAGCCACCATTGCTGTCATACATAGCTAATTCCAAATGCATACAGCCTGATATTTGCCTCCATTTAGAAATAATAATGATATAGCATCTCATGGATCCCAGACTAGTTTTGAACTCACAGTGGAGCCAAAGACAAGTCCTGAACTCCTGACCTGCCTGTATCTATCCCTTCACTGCTGGAATTACAGGTAAGTGCCAGCCACTATCTCTGTTTTATGTAGTAGTGGATATCTAACCCAGGACGCCAAGTATGCTAGACATATCAATATACATATCTACCTGCTGATCTCATCCCCAGCCCTGTAAATGGTTTCCCTTAAGAGGAAAAAAAAACAGATAATAACATCAGCATCTAGTTGACACTTACAGAATGCCATGGGCAGTTTTTAGTGCTTTCATATTTAATCTTTTATCCAACATTTGCTAAGAGCCTTGTGGGCCAGATAATTATGTCCCCGAATGTGCCAAGAGGTGGAAGGGGAATTGGTAAACATTCCTTGGATCCCTCAGGTAGTGAAGGGAGAGGTGGGTTTCAGCACAGGGAGTGTGCCATTGACTGACGACCACTAGGCCGCACTTCCTATTATACAATCCTGTGGGGAAAGAAAGTCAAACAAAATCAGTGCACAGCACTCCAGCATTCACTCCTTCTAGCATACGAGTAGCTTTCATACATAAAAACCTTCATGGATATTCTCAACAGAGCAGAAATAGCTGGGGCCATTACAAAACAATACTCCATGACACCTTCCTGGGCTGTTTCCTCTCATCCACTCACACCAAGGTATTGTCCCAGTCGTAAATCCATAGGCACTTCAGACTCATCAGGGTGGATGGTCACTGCCAGTGTTTGCCTTTCCAGTCGGACTAGGAGTTAGTTTTATAGATTAGAGAATCTCTGCACTGGATGCCTTTGGGTGCCCGTCTTTTACGTCTGAGTTTTCATAACTTTGAGAATGAGATGTTAGGGGGCATCTCTCTTTCATGTATTTTAGGAAATTTTGTGAAACTGATGGAGATTTTATGGGTTGTGGTGTCAAGTTCCATAATCCCTCATGGGCCAGAAACCCAAGTGTCAGCTGATAAGGAACACTGGGCACACTTCGCAGAGCTGCTAACCAAGATGTTCCCCACAGTGTGCAGTGGTGGAGTGTGGAGTGGGCTGTCAGATACATGCACCTCTTTGTCCTTGAGGCTGGTTGTGAGGAGCCACTCCACAGAACTGTGGTCTAGCAGAATGCCTATTAGCTTAGCTCAGGTTCTCAAATGCCAAGGTTTGAACACCAAACCTGGCAGCTTTCTGGCTGTTTCATTCTTCAAGTGCCCACAAGAAAATGGAAATAGAGATGGGACACTTTCTGTGGTCACCAAAGGCTTGGTGAGTGACATGCTTGAGTCTCTTGCTTTTTTGGCTGGGCATAGGGTTGTGTTCCCAGAGTTACCTTATTAGCTTATGATGTTTTGTTGAAATTTTGAGACAGGGATTCTGAATAGCTGGATCTGGTCTCAAACTTGTTAATTTTGATTAATAATATTGCAGCCCAGGCTTGCCTGAGATTCAAGACCCTCTTCTTTCAGGATTCAGATTACCTGGGATTGCAAGTATGTACCACTGTCCAGTTTACTGCCGCCCTGCTTTCCTTCTGTATTTTAACATAGACTCAGTGTGTTACCCTTTTGCAAGACCAGAGAGGGTACATGTGGGACCTGTCAGTAAACAGCAAAATAAATAACAAAGCTTCCACAGTATCTCAAGTTCCCAGTTACTGAGAATTCAGGCATCTTGTAGATTTTTCCAGTCTGGATAAGGCTGTGCAGAGAGGGTTGCTAGGCACAGATTGCAGTGGCTTCCATTCTGATTGGTTATGGACTTGCCAAAATGGTCCTGCTGGTAACAGCAGACGGAACATGAGAATAGGGCTCCTGTATGATCAAACGGATGATCGATTAAGGATGCCTGCAGAGGGTAAAGGTGTAGGAGCAGTGGTTTATGTGTTACATATGGATAATTTTTTTTGCCGGAACTAATGATGTATAATTGATTAATGATATCTCCAGAGGGTAAAGGAATTGGAGCAACACTATATGTACTGTACATGCTTTTTTCTCTTATTATCAAGATTGAGTGTGTGTTTGATTAGAGATGCTTGAGGAGAATAAAGGGAGGGCAGCAGCACTACATGTGCTATATATAGACACTTCCTGTCACCAAACATGTCAAACTGTGACTGAAACAAATCCAAAGGTCCTGTACTTTTAGCCCAAGGTGGAGTAGAAGACTCTTCTTCATATATCCCATCTTTTAAGCATGTCTGTTTCTTATTATACTACAGACTTATACCCAATCAAAGCACAGAGGTTTTCATGGATAATGGACGGCTTAAAGATCTCACAAATAAAAGCCCTTTGTCAGGTATCCTTGCATGAACTACAGAGAAGCCTGTTCTATTGACTCCACTCTGGTGATGAGCAATTTGATTTCAGCCTCAGATGAACAGGACTATGTTTTGATTCCTTAATTTTAAAAGCATGGTTTGTCTTCTCTCCACAATTACATATTAACTGGGGCTCAGTTGCTTGCATTTTAATGCTATTAATTACAGCTATTGCTTTCATTCACCATTCATTTTGCTTAAGAGAAGCAAGACTATTCCTTTGTATAATTTTTAGTGATGCTTTTTTTCTCTAAACTCTGAATTAAAATGTATTTAAGAAATGCTTAATTAAGTGCAAGCTATTTTCTTTTAGGACTGCTCTGCCATCTCTTCTTCTTAATAAGAAAAAAAAGCCAGTTTCTTTTTACATGATGAGCAGAGTGAGCGCTAATTAATTTTTCTTTCTGTTCTGTTGGTACATTTTATTATCCCAGTCTCGATGTATGATAGGGTGTCTTCACGTGTTAGATAGAAAGCACAGGCTGTCCAAACGTGATTTATGTTGTCCTGGCGCTTTTGCAGAGTTCAGCTGAATTTTTTTCCTGTTGATGAAGGTCAGAAACCTCTGAGATGATGCCATCCATCTCAGCAACTAGGTTGCTGAAATGATTTTTGATGGGACCTAAGGCAACATCAGCAGAACTTGGGAGAGGGCTGGGGGAGGTGTACCACTGGGATGCTGCATCTGCACACAGGTACACAAGCAGCACATGCCTCTGAAATTTGGGTGGAGAGTTTGTAAAAATCAATGTACCAGGCTTTCTCTGTTGGTATGCACTTGTTTTAGCTTATTTCCAGATTTCTTGATGTATAGTTACAAAATAAAAATCTTTGTACACTTCAGGCATGAGCATATTATGTCAATATTCATATGCATTGTGAAGTAATTTTTAAGCAATATAATAAATACATCCATCATATGGCTTTCCCTTTCTCTGTCCCTCTCTGTCTGTACCTCTCTCTGTGTCTGTCTGTCTGTCTTTTTCTCTCTTTCCCTCTCTCTTTAATTCTTTTACTTCTTGTAATATATCATGCTATGGAGTACAGACGAGCCATGAATTTACAATCCTCCTGCCTCAGTCTCTCTAGGGCATGGATTAGCAGCAAGCAGTCATGCTTAACTTCTGTCTGATTTTTCTGTGTGTGTGTGTGTGTGTGTGTGTGTGTAGATGTTTGAGAAGAACATTTGAGATTATATATTTAGCAGATTTTCTGTTTTTTGCTTTAAACTAAGGATTGTTTTCTTGAGGGGAGAGAATGCTCCAGAATAGGGGGAAATGGAGAAATGGAAGGAGAGAGAAAGGCAGAGAGGAAAGCAATGAAGGAATTTAGTTTAATTTCTGACAGCGTCTCACACAGGTGCATAATAGCTTCATGGGCTTCCGGTGGCCATGGATCAGGTAGAGACACTGGGTCCATGAAGAAGAGGGGACCAAGAATGGAGATATAGGCAGTGGCCAGAGTGATGAGGATTCAGTCCAATGATCCCACAATAGAGCACCATTGTCAGAAGCCAGAAAAGGCAAAGAAAGATTAGCTCTCTCCTGCTGCCCTGGTTTTAGGCACCCAGATTCCAGAACCTTAGGGAAATTCCCTAGGCTGTGATTATGATAATTTGTTGTAGCATCTCTGAGAAACTGAATCGTTCTCTAACAGAACTGAACAGCCTATAAGATCAATCATGGGCTTCCCACAAACATACCTACATGCATGTACAATATGTGCATATATATGCACACCTCACATAAGTACACATACTTGTATAGCATGAATATACACCTACAGCAAATGTATGAAGCACTTTTACACTCATGTCCACATATCACACAAGTACACACCATATATGTACATGTGTATGCACTGCTGGGCACATATGCAGACACATGTTCACACAGAATATGCATTTACATGTACATACCAGACACATGTGATTCATACATGTTTCCATTTCTACTTGACAATATTACAAAGGGCTGGGAGGACACCTGAGGAAGCTTCTTAATCATGTAGCTATGTTTGAGAATAGAACACAAAGAGGGGGAAATTCTAGTCACTGGGTCCTTGGACAGAGGCCCGCCAAGATTTAAAGGATCCCAAATTCTCTTACTTTCCTATACATTCCAAGCTGTTTCTGCAATGCACGGATAATTCCCACCCCACATGGGTCAGGTCATGGGCCCTTGGCCAAAGCAATCTCTCCATCATCAGGTACGTTGCAGGGGGTTGCAGTAGCATTGCAGGGAGGCATGCATAGGGTAGGAAGGGCCTGCAGGGATGGTTGCCATATTCATGCAGAGACCTGGACCCTCTCTAGACATCAACTCACTTTTCTGTGCACACAACATACATGTGCACACATGTATGTCTGGCATGCAGACACATATGAGGACACATAACAAACTCACACCATAAGGCATAAGGTGACTTTGACCCTGAGTAACACAGGTAGTCAAGGTACATCCTGCATCAAAGTTTGCCTGACCAGACAGCAGCTAGTCCATTGCTCATCTAGGCCTCCCCCAAATTTAGGACACTTACCACACTTTGCATTACTTAAAAGTCCTTCTGTAATAAGTGGCCAAAAGGCCAATAGGAACGTGGACACTTTAAAAAATGTAGACAGAAAATGGTATGTTTCTATGGAGACGGGAGTTTTGATTTTATCACGCTTAAGTTCAAAATGGACTTATTGCCCCCAAAAGGCAACTGACATCAAAGACCCAAAAGAGAAAGTTTTAAAGATCCAACATAAATTAAGAACTCCATACCACAAACATCAGGGAACTGGAATTAAATAAAAATTAGGCCTCGAGCAGTGTAATGACCCAGAAGTTCATTATACAGTCTAACCCTTTCAATCAAAGATCAAGTCTCATTAAAAGTCTGGCTTTGATTAGGGAAAGTTTGGGCCACCATAGTGTTGGATAGTTCAATCCATGGACTGACAGGCTATGGGAATCTTTGCTTTATTTCCTTCACTTAAAAGGTAGTGAAGTATTTATCTTGTGACATCAAAGGTGATTAATACATAGGGACATCGAACAAGAAACAGCAACAATTTGCCTACCAATGACTTTTGCCCATTAAATGCTGTGTACTTCTATGTGTAGGCATGCAAATGTGTGTGCATATGTGAGCAGGGGCCAGAGACCGACACTCAAGTTCTTCCTCTGTCTTTCTTCAGCTCATATTGGATATAGGGTATCTCATTTAGCTCAGTTCTCTCTAATTTGCCTAGACGGGCTAACAGGCGATCCCTAGGGATCCTCCTTTCTCCACATCTCCAGTGAGGCGCTCACAGGTACACCCCTCCACAACGGCATCTTACATGGGCGCCGGAGAGTCTCATGTTTGTGGGACAAGCACTTTCCCACCCAACCGTCTCCCCAGCTTCTAGTGCATTATAATTTTAGGGAAGAGTTGTCATATGTTATTGGACAGGTTGAGCATGACAAATAGAAGATCTGTTGTAGGTTGGTGCAGAAGATATGTGACACCAGCCGTACGTTTCTCCTGGGAAAGGCAGGAAGAAGAAATGGAATTCATTTTACTAACATATTTCCTTTTATCCTATACATTTTCGCTATGTGGTCTGTATGAAAATTATTACACACTGGCTGAGCACCCAGGCAGAATAAATAGGGAGGAAAGGGAAAGCCGGATATATGCTAACGTTCTTTCTCTGTGCTCCCAGCTTGCTGTGAAGTGCACAGCTGCCCTTGCCAAGCATTTGCTAATGCCCGTGATGGACTAAACTCTCAGACACCGTGAGCTGAAATGAACCTTTCCTTTTTCAACTTGTCTATGGCAAGTGGTTTTGTTACAATGAGAAGTCATAGTTATATGATAAATGGTACTTCAATCTATGTTTTTCTTTCCTTTATTTAGCCAATTAAAACAAAATTTTAGAAGTAACACAGCAATAAAAACCAAAAGATCCCTAGAGGTTTTTCCGATAACAAAAGTCTCTTATCTTTGGAGGAAAGATCATAGACTAGCTTTTCCCTTAATGATGTACTTGTAATATATACCACATCTAAGGCCCAAGATGCACGGAATGGATGAGAGGAATCCTTTAAGCCAGAGTAGAGGTTTCAACTGATTGAGAGCAGCTCTCGCTTTTCCCGTTTGAGCTCTGGAAGTTAATCACTGCCCATGAATAGCTGATGGGGCTTGCTGCGTAGCTCATCCAGAAGGCCAGCTGAAGCCTGGTGGCCCAGTGGCTTATAGGGGTGTTTCCAAATGAAACTCAAGTCTCTCCCCCTCTAAAATGAAAGTGATTTGGGCGGTGCTGCAGGGCGTGTTGTGGAGCAGAACCGAATCACACGGTGAGAATATAATCTCCGTCTCAAACCATTCCCGTCTCCCGTGCATCAGGGTGAACAGCTCTCTGCGTGTAGCTGCTCTGTCTCCAGCACTGCTCGCACGCTCGCTAATCTCTCTGAATGGAGAACGGAGCTTCCAGCAGACAGAATAGCAAGCAAGGCTTTAATAAGTGAGGAATAGCGCTGTTTTCAATTCATTTAATCTGAGAGTCTATTTGTGGAAGATTTGCAGTTTGATATTGCCAGACAGTGTCCTAAAGTTTATTATAGCTGATAGGAGGCCACTGAGAGGAATTCAGTGAGCACAAGGCAAGGAGACCAGAGGATAAGCCATGTTACATTGGGAGCATAGCACATGTGTTCCTGACACGGAGGAGACAATGGAGGGGACAACCTGTCAGGGCTTTTCTCAGTATCACTGAGTCACTTCAGGGCTTGGATTCAGTTTACCTTCCCAAGCCTCATAATTATGTCAAGATTATTCTTTCTAGTCTCATTAATTTAAAGAAATAGTTCTGTTTTCTTTTGTTTTATTTTCTTAAATTTATGTTTTTAGAATTTCACACGTGAGTACAGAATAATTACATCATTTCTAGCCCTCTGTGTTCCCTCTCTGACATCCAGTTCTTTGGTGTTCTTCCTACTCCTTCTAGAATACATGACCTCTTTATATATATGTATATGTATATATGCATGCATATATGTATACACACAATACACATATGTATATACACATGTATGCACACACACATATAAATGTACACATACATATACTATACATGTACATATACAGGAACACACATGTATATATGCATATATACATGCATGTATATGCATGTACACATATATATCACATACATACATACATGTGCAGATATACATACACAGAGATACATATGTCCTACTGAGTCCAGTCGGTGTATGTATATGCATGCATTTATGACTAACCGCTTAGCATTGGGAGCTTGTTCCTGAAGTAAACTGGTTTTCTCTCTTTCAGAAGCCATTGAGTGCCTACAAGTCTTCATCTAGGGGCAGACTTTGGAAATTTCCTCCCATATATGTTGTCACATCAACCGATGTGATTATTATGCAGTTCTTCTTTATACAACCATAGCGTTGATACTCCATAGCTGAAATCTCCCTGTTATGCCCAGAGGACACTGTGTAGCAGCAGACTTCCAGGTTCTTTGACTCTCACATTATTTCTGTCCCTTCTGAGGTTTCTCTGAGTCTTAGGTATATGGGCTGTGTTAGAAATGAACTGCCTGGGTTTGGGAAGCCTACAGTTACTCCCTATATTTTGACCAGTTGTAGATGTCTACAGCAGTTTCTCCAAGCACAAGAAAAAGCTTCTTTGATGTGAGATGCGAGTCCCACTGGGGTTGAGATGGATGTTATAGGTATAATGATGCTTCTCTATCTGAGGGCAAACATTTTCAGTGGTCCCTTCTCTTTCAGGAGGTAGCTTTGTTATTTGTCTATGCTGGGTATAAATGGATTGAATAGTTCCAACTTGCTTTGATCACCCTCAGCTCAAGAACTGGGAATGAAGAAACAGTGAACCACCTAAGTACAAACTGACAACCCAGTCATCCAAGGAGATGCACATCATTCCTCATGCTTCCCGAGGAAGCCAAGCACTTCCTGTTTGTATGTGTCAGTTCTCATCCTTCTGCTGCTCATTTCTCTATGTTGATTGTTAATTTATCAGAGAGAGAGAGAGAGAGAGAGAGAGAGAGAGAGAGAGAGAGAGAGAGAATCCTCTTTTCAAATGAATACAAGCACGCTTCTCATAAAGCCACACTTCTCAGCTGTTTACTTTCTGAGCCTTGCCTGGTACACTCACAGAGCCCATTAAAGCAATGTTTGTATATGAGAGGCCAGGCTGGGCAGTTCAGAGTTTAGACTTTGGGCTGGAACATGGTTCAGTACATTCCTTCATGAGGCTAAATTAAAGACGTCTTAGGAATCTGGTCTGTCTGCCTTGTGATATCCTCATTCTTAAGATGGGGTTGAAAGAGAATCACCATCTCAACATTGGTTGAGAAAAAAAAAAAAACTACCCAGATTGCAATTAGGGTGGAGTTTCTCATATCCTCAGGGACTGATGAGACTGTAACTATGGCAACTGGTTCCCTTCGTCTCTGCATCTTCTTTGACCTCTTCATGGATGAGGTGGTAGGTTCTCATTTACAGTAACTATACATGTTGAGCTTTAGACGTGCATTCTGCTTTTCCACTGTGCAAGTTAGATTTACCAGGAAATAGGCCATGGCAGGCACTATCTGATGAAAGCCCTTATCATTATCATCTAAATGGTTGTGCTTCCCCATGGAAGGTAGAAAAAAAAAACAGCCAGTAGGCTAGATACACTATTCTGTGTTTTCATATTAAAAGTATATTTACATAATTATTTGTATATATTTGAATGAATGGCTTGAATATTCTGTGGTGAGGACAGAATTCAATTAGCTCCCATGCAAACGTCACAATGTAAATTCAGACGGAGGTTTAGGCTAATTGGAGCTTAATAACTTAGAGAAAATGTCAAATCGAGCCACCAATCCTCTGTTTTCACCCAACCTTGGTTAAAGCTGCACTCTGCTTACTTGGTGGCGACCTGCCCTCAGAAAGATGTGGCAATGCAACTGGACAGCCCAGAGGCAGTGAGCAGATGAAGAGCAACGTTTGGCCTTGTTTACAGAGCAGGGTTGTACACTCATGAGTGGCCACCATCTCCGTAAGACGTTCAGCAGGAGAAGCAATCAAAATAACGAATGCACTTATTTTAGTCATTTGGTTAAATATGTAAACAAACAACAACGCTACTTAAGAGCAAGACCCCTCCTCTGTCTTCTCCATAGTCAGGACATAAAGACAGTTTGCCCCCAACACACTTTTGTCAAGTAAATTAAATGTTTGGTGTTCACGTGATTATGTTCGTCACATAACGTATCTCTGTAACTCTTTCCTCACAGTTGTGAGGTGAGTGAACAGCATCCAGATGCTTCACTGAACGAGTGACTGACAGACCAGTTCAGCACCCTTGATCTGAGTGAGTTCCTGGGTGCAGTTCTGAAAGATGGGCACAAGAGGCGCCATTTCTGAGCACCACTTTATTGCTCTATTTAGACCTTAGCAAAAAAAAGCAGCTTGGGGGAAGAAAGGGCTTCAATTCTAGGAAAGGGAAAGTAGTTGGGAATTCGGTGTTAATTACACTGGACATGTTTTTCATCCCTGTGTTTCAAGCTCTAAGCTTGCCAGTGGAGACCAGTGCATGGCAGAATTCCTGAGCTCTACCCATGAGTCTCCCTTTGTCCCATTTTGAACCCGCAGACTGTCACTAGAGAGGGGCATATGTCCCACAGGGGCAAAAGTGTTCCCACCTGAAGCTCACTGGTGGAGCATAGCATTGTCTCGGTGGTGCTCCAGTATGAACTTTCTACAACATATTTTCAAAACAAAGCAGGATGAAGGAAAGGAGACATAGGTCACTTGGCAAAGTGCCTGCCGCACAAGCATAAGGACGTGAATTTGAGCCCTAAAGTCCACATAGAAAGGTGGTATGTGTATGGTAGTGCATTCTTCTGCTCCCAGGACTGCAGACCCAGAGGTCAGGTCCCTGGGTCTTGCTGGCTAGGCAGCCTAGCAAAACCAAACAGTGAGGACAGAGGGACAAGACTTATTCAGTAGAGTGGTGCCATGCAAGCATGAGGATCTGTGACGCATCCCTAGCAGCAATGTAAGAATGCTATGTGTGAAGAAGGTATGTTCTTGTACTCAGAGCACTGGGAAGCAGTCATGGGAGAGTCTGGGCTTGAGGGCCAGCTCTTCTAAGCATGTTGAGGAGTACAGTGAGAGACACTGTCTAAGAGATATGAGATGAAAAGCAGTAGAGAAAGAGACAGCTAACATGGACCTCTGGCTTCCATATGTATGTGCACACATGTGCATGCATGTGTACACACACACACACACACATTCTCTCACATGATCACACAGATCTGGATTTTAAAAAAAAAGCTACCAAGAAAATGCTTTTGTAAAGTAAAAGAGACAAAAGGGACTGAGCTAAAGACAGTGCTGGGATTAATATTGTAAAGGCTTTACGTATCCTTTGAGACATGATGCTGCTGGGCATAAACCTTCTATAAAGTTCATTTTTAAGTATGATAACTAACTTGTAGTTATACAGAAATCTGTCATTAGAAAAGACATTCTGAGGTGCTGAGGGCATATATAGCTAAAGCCTGCTGCACATTGGGAGAGCACAAGACCAAACCATACACACACACACACACACACACACACACACACACACACACACACAGTATGTGTATGTAACACACATAATGTGTATATGTGTATGTACATGTACATAGGTATAATATGTCACTTATGGAAAATATTTCATATATTTTCTGCCATGTGAATCACTTTGAATATAATTCAAGTTGTGAAGTTCAAATTAATATACATGTTAGGTAGTATTACAGACATTTTACATTTGCGTACATTCACAGATAAACACACAAACATGCACACACATACACACACATGCACACACACAGACAGAGAGAGACAGAGAGAGAGAGAGAGAGAGAGAGAGAGAGAGAGAGAGAGAGAGAGAGAGGAGATGATGATGATGCTGGTTATTATTATTGACAAGCCTGCGGTGGCCCCTTTAAATGTCTGGATTTTAATTTGTGCAGTGTGGGAGTCATTGAATTTCCTTATAGCTTCAGGGCGGTTTGAATGTTTTCATAGCTTTATTTTAGCTTCTGAATCTAAACACACCTGGGCATGTGCATGCTAATTATCTTACTAGAGCAGGTGGACTGCTGGTGTCTTGGCTCAAACAGCCAGTAGGTGGCAGTGTGCAACCAAGAAACCATTGCCTGGCGCCAGACACTGTTTTAATTAGCTAAAAGGAAAACAGGTATGGCTTCGCATATCACTTATTTATTTATTTATTTATTTATTTATTTATTTATTTATTTACTTTAATTTGTCTGAGCAGCCACTGAGGGCAGATGGTTTCCCTTCCCTTCTCCCAGCTTAAGTATCAGAGGAGAAGGAATATCAAAAAGCAATCAATTGCTGGCCTGGGCCAACCCCCTGAACTTTAGTCCTGCAAACATCATCAGCCCTGTGCCATCTTCGAAATTGCTGCAGTGGAAGGAAGCATGGAGCTATCAATTACTTCTGGGACTGCAATGGCCTCTGTCCTTGAAAAGCAAGCCTGCTGACGGTGGTGAGATAAAGGGCCGCTGTGCAGGCTGGAGGCGGGATTCTCTATTGCTGTCCTAGAAGTTGATGGAGGGCCCTGGAGGAAGAAATGGAAGACCATCCTAAATAGTACATGATAGCCAAGTCCCCTAAAGTGAATTACCATGAGCTGTCCAGCCCAGTGATTGCATCATGGAGACCTCAGAAGCAGCCATTCTCGTGGAAGCAGAAGCCTCCCTTAAAAGACCACGTCTCCTGGAACTGTTCGCTTTGTCTCTTGAGGGGAGAACACAGGGGAGATGCTAGGTGGTCTGCATGCACTAAGCACAAGTTATAACTTCATTGATTTCTTTCTTTAGAGTACTCTCCACATTTACCCATGCAATAGGATAGCATCAATACTGCTTTCCCAAAGGAGAACCGAGAGTCTCAGAAACAGTGTGTAGTTAGGAGACTGGGAGTGACTCTGTAAAGAACTTGCTTTGAAAGCACAAGGACCTAATCTTGATCCCTAGCCATGCTGAGCTCACACCCAAACAGCTGAGGTCACACCCAACCATGCTGAGGTCACACCCAACCATGCTGAGGTCACACCCAACCATGCTGAGGTCACACCCAACCATGCTGAGGTCACACCCAACCATGCTGAGGTCATGCCCAACTATGCTGAGTGTGATAGTGCACACTTGTAACTCCAGGGAACTCTGAGTCTCGCTGGCCAGGAAATATATTCTAAAGGGTGAGCTCTAGGCTAGTGACAGACACTGTTCAAAGGTGCCCCTGAGGATGACGCCTTTTGACCTTCACAGGAATGCACAGACATGATAACGCACGAGTGAGTGTGCATGAGCATGCACACCCTCCCCCCTACACACTTGAGAAGGGGGGAGGGGAAAGGGGAGTGTCCTACCATTTGAAGCACTATGGGTGAATCAGGGCACAGAACACCAAGATACGTAAACCAGACACAAAGAACAAACACTGCTAGCTTGTGCCACATATGGGTTGTAACAGAGTTGAAGTTCTACTGGGAAGGAATAGACAAGGATGGAGGGAACACAGGTTTATTGATCAATTTTAGCACTTAAGGTAAATTAAATAATGTCCAAAGATTATTTTGAGTAAGTCGATCAAAGTCCTGGGCTTTTCTTCTTTCTTTTAATCTTTAAAATCACTTTTATAGTAAAATAATCCCAGATATTTCCTCATGAAATAAAAGCCATCCATGTTTATTCCAGAACATGTCAAACATCCTGAAATGTAAAGGGACAATTGTGTGTATGTTGGTCTCATTGTCCAAGAGTCACTATTTTAAGGCAGACATAGGGACACAGGCTCCAAACTCCATCACCTGGGAAGCTAACACAGGGAGATGGAAGTGTAAGGCTAACCTGGGCTAAAAAGTGAGTTCCAGGCCAGCTGTTGTCCTGGTTACTTTCTACTGCTTTAGCAAGGTAATTTATAAAAGAAAACATTTGATCTGGGGCTCATGGTTCTAGAGGGTAGTAGAGGTCACGATCATCATGGTGGGGAGAATGACAGCAGAAAGGCATCCATGGCACTGGAGCAGTAGCTAAGAGCTTACATATGATCCAGCAAGAGAGAGAGAGAGAGAGAGAGAGAGAGAGAGAGAGAGAGAGAGAGAGAGAGAGAGAGAGAGAGAGAGAGAACAGAACACTAGTTAGTATGGTTGAGATTATGAAATGTCAGAGCTTATCCCTAGTGTCATAGCTTGCACACCTAGTGACATACCAAGGCCACACACCCTGATCCTTCCCCAAGAGTTCCACTCTCTGGTGACCAAGCATTTGAATATATAACACTTATGGGAGTCATTCCCATTCAAGCCAGCACACCTGGGCTGCAGTGTTATAATCATTCTTGTAAAATAAAAGCCAGAGGTAAGAGAGTAACCACAAAGAGCAGACCCTCTTCCTGAAATAAAAACAGCAAAGGAGTAAAAATTATACTGATTTATTTTCATCCTGTTTTTTCTATCCAAAGAACATAAACGTTCAACACAGACTCTACCTGTTTTTTTTTTCCCTTGTATGTCCAAAATAATCCCCTGCCTTAGTTGGCCCTGCCTCAGTTGGCCCTGCCTCAGTTGGTAGGTGTTTTTAGTTTCAATTCTGTCACATTTGTTTGTTTATTTGTGTACATGCTTTTGGGTGTGCATAGGCCACAGTGCAAGTGTAGCAGTCAGAGGACATTGTCACCTGGTTTCCTCCTTCTACCATGTACGTCCCATGGATTGAGCTCAGGCCATCAGACATAATGACAAGTGCTTTTACCAGCTGAGCTTTCTTACTGACATCACATAGCTTTTTGTTTTAAAAAACCCTTTCTTTTATTGTGTATTAGATGAATTCTACTGTGGAAAAAAGAGGCTCGTCCCACCTTTGAAGAGGTGTAGTGGACCATATATGAAAACGTATTCTCAGAAAACATTCATGGGGCGTGTGCTTTACTGGGACTTGTTTCAAGTAAGCCCCACAGCTACAGCAGTGCTAACCCTTATCTCCTCCATGTTAGGAGCACATGAGAAGGAGCACATCTGAGGGGGATCAGAATTGCCTCATCCCCCAGGCAAGTCTCAAATCAGCGGAGACCCTGACCAGCACCACACGCAGGAAAGCTGTATGAGAACGTTGCAGCCTGCTTGTGTTATTGCAAGCCTCTTCCCCTCTTCCTTTGCTAGGTGGATGCTTCTGGAAGCCCCGTGGGCCATCTGGCTGCATGCAGATGACAGCACACCCCACATCTCTCAGCCCGCGCCTCCCTTGTCCCTTCCATGAAGCTTATTTTTGCATAATTTAAGCATGACATGGTTGTGCCATTTAAGTTCTGTGAAATTGGTGTTCTACCATCCATGAAATTATATACATCTTGGGAATATTTCCAGTTACTACAGGGGAGAATACATTCTTGTAGAGGGGTGTGACAACAGCAGACTCCATTGAGCCTTCCCCCCAGAAAGCAGTTATCACTCTGCACCATGTTGTGGCATAAAGGTAGACATTTGCTGCTTAAATCCTAGAGAAACAGAACTGCAGGGATAAGCAACCTTTTATGTATTTGTCCTAATTCATCCCATGGCCCCCAGCTTCCCCCACCATGATTCTCCCTAATCCCAGCTCACACCTTAGAGACTCATAGACTTGCTAACATTGCAGATTCCCTGTATGTCCAGGAAAAAGATGAACCATCCTTCAAAGAATGTTTACTGTTGATGGGTTTCATGAACATGATTGTCAAGTGCAGATGTAGATTCTACTCATTATATGGACTGGGATAACACATCATCATGCAGAGGCAGTGTGTGCTTTGTTTGCCAGATCTCCATGTTACTGAGAGGAAGGGCAGGTAGCTGGTTCCTGAAAAACATCACGTGTGTGGAAAGATGTTTTTCCTTAAATCTTGGGACATCCATGGGAGCTCAATTACAGTGAGCATTCCCTGATTTCCTGGTTTTGTGTCCCAGTGATGATTTGTATTCCTTGAAACAGTTCAGTATGGCTACCGTGTCAAGATACCTGGGTGGTTTAATATTGACAAGGTTGGCACAGTTTACAACAGTTCTCCAGGCAATGGTTTTACCAGAGAAGATATTGGGAGTCAGGGTTTTTCCTTCTCTGAAGCCTTTACTTATTGTGTATTTTTGACAGGGTCTCATGTATCCCATGGTGTCCTTGAACCCTGAGCTGTGGTTGATTTATTATTTAGGATACTCCTGAACGATTGGATTATAGGTGTGAATTTCCATGCCCTGTTTTTTAAAAATGTAGTATTGGGGATTCAGTGCAAAGATTTGTGCATTCTAAAAAGGCACAGCAGAAGCTAAGTCACATCCTCGACCTCTCTGTCTTATCTTCAGAGGATAGTGATGTCAGCAGGATGACAGATAGAGGGCTCATACCTACTCTAGTATAAGCTGGTCCAATGAAGCCAAGTGATACTTCTATTGATCGTCAGGCAGAATAGATCATGTGGGCTCAACTTAACTGTCAAGGAATATATAGAAAGCCAATGGTCAAGAAAAACAATGTGTGCATGAGATTTCTCTCCCATGTTACCCATCTCTGAAGAGAAGCTCCAGAAAACTCCACCTGCTAACCACAATGTACTTTGGAGAGGCTGCTCCATGATGGATGCTGCACTGCGCACCACCCCCCCCCCCAACTCCTTCATGCAGATTCTGTGTTGACAGGGATAGGGCTGTTGGCTAATTGCACAAAGCATTGATAGAGATTATCACAGGGTTTGGAAAATGATTGATTTCCAGCACGAGTAAATAGAAACCTGGACTTCATACTCAGAACCAGTAGAGGTCACGCGTGCCTCACCGTCCACCAGGTGTTCCTCTGCAGATTCTGACTGGAAAGCTTTACAACTTCAGGATCATCCCTTAAGCCTGATCACAGCTGGAGCTTTCCTCCAGACTCTCTCAGTTTTCATATGCACCAGTACAGGTGGGGCAGCTCAGCGTCAGGAAGATTCTAGCTAGGCTTATGGGCCGCGTTTATCGTTATAGTGAAAGGAAAATCAACTTTTAAAGTGAACATCTTCTCTTCTGCATTTCAAATAGTGTACAAAGGTATTTTCACTATGACCCGAGAGATACTGATCGAGATGACCCATAAGCTATGTCTGTCTGATGGTGACAATGTCCTTTACAAATGGTATTCGTGCTTTCAGATAGCTGCTTCCTTCCTGTGTACAGACACTCTCTCTGGAGACAGCTGTCATGAAAGTCCTCTTGATGTGCTTTGTGACATGTCTATCATTTTCATTCTGAGTGGTTCTTCATTGAAGCTGTCAAGGTGGACATAAGCTGGGACAAGCTGTCTTATTTCTGTCTTCTTACAGGAAGACCACTTGCACAGCCTGGCCCAGCAAGAGCAGTGGTCTTCACAGCTGCAGAAGAAGGCTGCCTTTGTGCCATGCTCCTGAGGGTGTGGATAACAAATGAAAATAGGCAGCTGCAAAGCATAAGGGTTTACTGTTCCTGAGGCCAAAGAACAAATTGATAGAACGTTAGTTTCAGGCATTGCTAGCAAACGAGTTAATCTTCTTTGAGTAAAATTTTAAAAACTGAAGTGTCTTATTTGTTTGATTGTTTCTGCATTATTTTTGTTTAAGGAGAATTATCCTTGGCTGACATGAAAATCATTAAAGTACGTCCTTAGACTTGAGTCTCTGGTATATGGAGATTGAGATAGGACTGGACGAATGGCTCACTTGGTCAAGTGCTTGTGTCAGTAAGATACTCTGGAACCCACAGTAAAGATACAAGCATGATGGTACACAGTTGAAATCTCAGCTAGGGAGTGGGGAACAGACAGCTCCTTGGGGCCCAGGGTAGCCTGCTTGGTGAGTTCCAGGCCAGTGAGAAGCTTAGTCATTTTCAAAAAATGATTGGAGAACATCTGAGAGATTAGAACTGAAGATTTCTCTGGACTTCTTTTGTATACACACACACACACACACACACACGCAGGCACACGCACGCACACACACACGCACACACGCACACATACACACACGCACACGCAACCACACATGCGCACACATAGGCACATGCACATGCACCATCCACTCATGAATCTTTGCCCACATGCAGACATATATAGACAAATAAGGCTACAACTCATATTTCATTACCCATGATTTAAAACAGTGGTTCATTTATCAACATGGTAAATAATACTACCTTTTAGCATATATATTAGTTTCTTTTTAAATTGCAGTCCCTGAATAAGAAAGAACAATGGTAAGGTGTGTGCTTCTACACCGACAGACTCACCACCCAGGCCACACATCCTCTTACTGTCAGCTGATACGAGAGCACTCCAAATTCTCTAGAAAGAAGAGATTACTGGCAATACAAATGGTTTTGCCTAAAAGATCCTAATAGTAAGGAGGCAAATAGCAACCCATTTGTACTGAACAAAGGGAACCCAAGTGGGAGCTAAGAAACCCTTAATCACCACTGGTCCCAGATGCAGCCTTTAGTGACTACACTGGTGTGATATATCATTTAGCAATACTAAGAAGCAGTGGGTTGATTACCTGGTTAGTTGGTTGGGAAGGTTAATTAGCCTGTTTAGTGAACTGAGCTCTTGTCCTGTTGCTATGATAAAATACCCTTACAAAACAACTTAACGCAGAGCAAGTTTATTTAGCTCACAGTTCAAGGTACAGTCCATCATGGCAGGCAATTCAAGGCAGCAGGGAGTTGAAGCAGCTGGTCACATTGTAGCCATAGTAAGGAAGCAGAGAGCAAGAAACACATGCTTTCTGGTGCCCAAGTTGCTATCTCAGTTTTGTACAACTCGGGATCCCCTGTCCAGAGGATGGATCTGCCCACAACTAAGACCAGTCCCACACCTCAGCTAAGACAGTGAAGATGATTCACAGGCATGGCAATAGCTTGTTTACCAGGAGAATACACTCTTTGTTGAGTTGACAATTAACTTGGTCACATCAACTATATTCTGAGGATTACGATAACCAGCAAAAGTATGTCTAAGCTCAAGATATCTTGAGAATTATCATCTTTCTTTCTTTACTTTAGAAAAAAACATAAGCCAAGAAATATGAAGTCCCCTAGCCTACATTTTTCATCCTGTATAGATTTACATTATGGAATCTCTATTTATTTAACTTGGAAACATACACAGGGAAACCGTCAAGGCTTTGCCCTTTTGCCTGTGGTAATACCTGTCAACCTAGCGAGGCAGGTGGGTCATGGTTGGGGGTGAAATATTTCCTTGTTTGTAGAGCTCAAACAAGGGCCTTGCTCCTGCCACACCCACAGTTCTTCTCTGGGTTCTGTTATGTTCCTTTGGCTCATTAGCCTGGTGACACGTCTGTGTCTTCAGAGATATCCAAGTGAAAGGGATGCAGGTTTCAGGAAAAAAAAAAATCTCCAGCCCCGTCTTTAATATCAGTGTTAGCCATGTGGGAAATACATGGCAACCTCCTTGGAAGATGTTTTCCTGTCCCTGTACAAGCTCCTCTAGGTTTTATACAGAGCAACTCTATGCATATACCAGGGAGATGAGAACTGAGGAAGGTGGAACCCATGGTAAATGTGAGAAGTTCTTTGTGCATGTATGTATGTGTATGTGCCTGTATGTGGGGTGCAGGTGCATGAGACTGAGCCTGACCATGTGCGGGTGCTTGTGCATGTGTGTGACAGATCAATAGATTGATAGATACATACATAGATACATAGATAGATATCTCAGGTATCTTTCCTTAGAATCCGTCCACCTTGTTTATTGAGATAAGGCTTCTCACTGGCCTGGTACTCCCCAGGTGAGTTAGTTTTGCTGTCCAAAAATCCTAGGGTATTTCAGCTTACTCAGCACCAGATACAAATGCATGCTTTTGTGTCAGAGAGTTTTACATGAATTCTGAGGACTGAACACAGGTTCCAAGGCTGGTGAAGCAAGCAGTTTACCAAATAAGCTGTTTCTCTCCTTCCCTCTTTCCCTCCCTCCCTCCGTCCATCTGTCCCTCCCTCCCTGTCTCCTACCCTTCTTCTTTCCCTCCCAACCCATCCTGCCACTGTCCTCTCAACTGTCATCAACATCATGAACAGCCCCCATCACTGCTGCCACCCAACAATCCTTTGGTGTCAACCACATATCAGCTACTCTCTCAGATTCTATGTGGACCATCTCATCTTCTGTTGCCCAAGGTTGACATGGTCCTTCCCAGGTCACCAACGACAGAGTGAAGATGCCTTGTATTATTGTCTGCGTGATTTTCATTCCTTCTTGGGGTGTGAGCACATTTGTCGCTGCACCATTATCTTTCTCATTGCTGTTACCAAATACCTGATAAGAAGCAACCGAATGGAAGGTTTATTCTGGCTTATGATTTTAGAGTATATGGCAGAAAGTCCTGATGGCAGGGGCTTGGAGATAGCTGGTCACTGCATTGAGAGGAAGAAAGCAGAGAGAAATATTTCTGGTGTTCAGTTTGCTTTCTCCTTCATGAATCAGTCCAGGACCTCAGCCCATGGGATGCTGTCATCCATATTTAGAGTTTCTTCCCATCTTATTTAACCCACCTAAGAAACAGGCATATTCAAAGGCTTATCTCCTAAGTGACTGTAGATCCTGTCAAGTTGACAATATGTTTAGGTACAGAGATATGAAAGGAAACTCTTACCATTTGAGTCTCAGATCCAAGGTGGGGACTTCTCATGTTTATGGATCATGGCCTTCTACTCCCTGCTGAGCCTTTTGCTTCCATTAAATAATCTGCTCTCTTGTCTGCTTCTGTGTCATACTGTCAATGTTCTATGTCTATCTATTGTCAATGTTCCACCTACTGCCAATGCTCTATTGTCAATATTCTGTCTACTGTCAATGTTCTATTGTCAACATTCTATTATCAATACTCTGTCTACTGTCAATGTTCCATTGCCAACATTCTATTATCAATATTCTATCTACTGTCCATGTTCTATTGTCAACATTCTATTATCAATATTCTATCTACTGTCAATATTTTATCTATTGTCAATGTTCTCTCTACTGTCGATGTTTTACAATTGTCAATGTTCTATCTATTGTCAATATTCTATCTACTTTCAATATTCTATCATCAATGTTCCATCTATTGTCAGTGTTCTATCTACTGTGCCACTCTTCAATTTCTGTTAAATCAGAGAAAAGGCCGGGATGTGAATCAATTTTCTATTCTATTTATCTTGACAAAACATTTAAGAGATTAGACAGCATTTGGAGTTGGTGCAGATTAATTATGGAGATTAGATCTACTGTTCACATCCAAATTCCACTATGGAGAGAGGAAAGGAAGTTGGCTTGTCTTATCAAATGGAAATTGTGTTTTGGTTAAGGATGGGAAAATCCAAAAATGCCTGGCCTTTCCCACTATTCCTCTGTACAGTTTATTCCCCCTCCTCCTCCCTCCTCCCTCCTCCCTCCCTCCCTCCCTTCCTTCCTCTCTGTATCTCTCCCTTTTCCTTTTCTTGTTTTTGCTGTTGTTATTGTTGTTCAGAAACTCTTACCATACTATACTATGATTGTGTGTGTGTGCATGTGCGTGTGCGTGTGCGTGTGTGTGTGTGTGTGTTTATTCCTATGGCTATATTACTGAGAAGGACAAACTCAAATGAGGAATGCTTATTTTGGCTTTTGGTTTGAGAGGATACAGTCCCCCCTGGCAAGGAAGGCGTGGTGGCAGTTTTCTTCATGGCAGTGCAAGTATAGAGCTGGGACTGTTCATTTTCTATAAGAACAGAAAACAGAGAGCAGGACCAGGATATTATCTCAAAGCCCAGACTCCAGAGACATACTTGCTCTAGTAAGGCCATATTTTTCAAAGATTATATTTCCTCCAGGAATGGCACCAGCATCTGGAGACCAAGTTTTCAAACATGAGTTCTTATAGGACATTTTGTATTCAAATCTTAACACTCATTGAGCCATGGAAACTAAAAGTTCCTACATGCCTCCATACTGTGACTGTGTCTTTCTCTGTGTTGATTTTGTCATTTCTGTTTTTCCAGGCCATAATAACTTATTCAACAGGACCTATAATACTCCATCATTGTTTCTCAGTAACTCTATTATCAAGTTATGTAAATAAAGTTTCAGGGTTACCATGCACTGGACCAACTGGATGCACTAGTATCTGATGCATTAATCATTGTGATGATGTATGTTGATAGAACAAGTCTGGTCCGTGGCCCACTACTGGGGCTCTGGGAACCACAAGAACTATACTAACAGTTCCCTCCACCAGTACAATGGATTTTTTAATAACTCAAAACTACATGGTTCCCACAGGTAGAAGTCTGAAACAGGGAATAAAACAGGGAAAAAGAGTTCCCCATACCAAGGCACTAAAATTCATGGGCAGCCAAGATTTTGGGGGCTCACCTGAAATCCAAGCTCTTGAGAGGACAAGACAGGAGAATTTTCATGGTTAGGATACCATGGCTATACAGCTTATAGCAGACCAACCAGGGTTTCTTAGCAAGACACTGACAAAATTAAAAATATCCAGCCAAGCCATCAAAGAAACCAACATGAAAATCTTACATTGATGACTTGACATTAAATCAGGTAAGAACTTACTGAGCATGAAAGATAATATAACTTTCATATGAGTAGTATTTCCAAAGGCACCTGTCTCATTGGATTTTAGTAGACATTGTTGAAAAGGCAAAATAGAGACTTGTATAATTAATTGTGTCTTGTGGCTTTGGGATTGAACCTGCCTCTTGATTAAAAGATTTCTCAGAGATCCTAAGAGGCTAGTGTACCTCTTCAGAACCCCTAAGACTGAGATGTTAGCTGGCATGCAAATAAACATACTTTCCTGTATAATCATCTGCTTGATTCATTTTCTTCAAGGAAATTCTATTAAAAGATCACCACAGTGTCTAGAATATAGTTAATTAGTTAAACAGGGGAATGACCAGCTCGCACTCTGGAGATTGGCATTTAGTCTTTGGTAATCTTCTCTACCTACTTCTTGTAGCAAAACTAAGTAACATTTCCTTCCTGTTTCTTGCTGAAGCATCCTGTTTGTATATGTGCTTGTTTTTGTTTGAGTTTCCAGCTTTAGATCAAAGCTCTGGAATGACCGTGAATACACCGATGTGAAGCTAGAGAAGGCATCTCAGTGGCTAAGAGTGTTTGCTCCGAAGGCCTGAGGACCTGAGTTAGAATTCTCAGTATCCCCATACAAAAGGCAGACATGACTGAGCATACTAATAACCCTAGCAGGGAGTTGGGCAGAGACAGGCAGATCCCAAATGCTCACTGGCTAGACAGACTCACTGGCATGGAGCTATTGGTTGAATAAAAGACCTTGTCTGAAGGAAATAAAGTCAAGAGCGATAGAGGAAATCACAAATGCCCATCTTTGGGCTCTGCATATACTCCATATAGGATATAAACAAGCATGTCTCCATACTTATATGCATGCATATACAGACACACACATACACTCACACACATAGTGATTAAACGTTACTTTATTTTGTCTTATTTTATTTTGGTTGTACTGGGAATGGAACTTATGGCCTTATCCATGGTATGTAAGCACCAGCCCTGAACTATATTCCTAAAGACTTCTATTTTGAAAACTGCTTTCAACTTGCTTTTCAGCAGGGCAGCCATGCATATATATGTACTGATCTGATTTTTTTCTTTATGTACACAGAAACTAACAAAGGAGTCTGATATGTTGCTTAAGGCAGTTGTCGCAAGTGGCAAAGTGTAGAAGTCGAATCAAATTACAGATAGGAAACACGGGAACTTATCACGTGGACACTGTACTGAGTACTGTTTGTTAGAGCAGGGAATTATTTTTAAGTGAATAATATCCTCTAGTTGATTTAAGAAGTCATCTTAAAGTGTGCTTGGCCTTTTCTGTTATTAGAGATGCATAACAATCATGTGTTTAAATTATTGATACTTATTTTGCAAGTTTGTGTCTATGAGTTATACAAATATGTGTGGTGCTTTTGGCTGGAAATTTTCCTCAAAGGGAAGTTTTAGGGTGGCAGTTTGTTTGTAAAATATAACACACACTGCTTTACATGAAGAAACTTCAATCCATTTTTCCCCCGGTGAGAAATGTTCCTTCCTCCTTTCTGAAATATAATCTTAGAAATTAGAGTCAGTGTAAATCCAGAGGTAATGAGGTTCAATTTTTCATTGTAGCAGAATTAGATGGAGAACTTCAAATATTTATTTGAGGTTTAATTTGAGTAATTTAAGAAAACATTGAATTTCCTCATTCATAAATGATAATTACCTCACTTCATCAAATATTGTGCTCTATTCCCTTCTGCTCACTGCCCTGTCTTGTTCTGATATGAACATTTTTATATCTCAAAAGGGATTCTTTGTTCATCCAACTTACTTCTGTGGCTTAACTTATAAAACTTTCAGAGCTGGAGTATGTGGGCGAAAGAGACAGCCTTTTAGGTGAGGTACTGACTGCACAGTGTAGGGAAGAAATTCAGATCTCAAGATGCTAGCAGAGAAAAGTGACTACTTAACCCCAGGGTTGCTGGACAGTTGGACAGCAGAGATGGTGGCTATCCAGTATCTGTGAGTTGCAGGCTCAGTGAGTAACCTTGCCTCAAAAAGTAACTGCTAGAGGAAACATTGAATAATGACTTCTGGATTTTACATGCACATGCATTCATGTACAATGCATGAATGTGTACAAGCACACAGAGATGCACACATGTACATGCATACACACACACACACACACACACACACACACACAAATGAAGTTATCTGTGCCTGTTTTACTATGCTGTTTTATAAGAGAAAAGAGACGAGACTTAGAAAAATAGGTACAGGGAGTTTTTAAAGAGTGTGTTCTTGCGAGAAATAGGAATTTGCCTGTATAAATAATTTGTTTAAAATTGGAGATTAGTTTTGATATTGTATATCTATATATGCTATATATGTATAATATATCTACCTATTCATGTTCTTTAATTCCTGTTCTGTTTTCTCCTATTATATATTATATAATACATATAGTATATTTTATTATGTATAATGAAAAAGAGGACATGAATTGGAAAGAGAATAAGAGGGATCTATGGAAGGGTTTGGAAGGAAGAAAAGGAAATGATATAAATATAATTTCAAGAGTTGAAGAAATAATTTTAAAAAATGAATTAGAGATCACTGTCTCCAATTAGAAACTCCTGAAACAAGCTGCAGGAGTTTCCATGGCTGCAGGTGCTGCAGACCGCAGATCTCCAGTGACAGACATCAACGTCCAGTAAACGTCTGTGAAAGAAGCATGGGGATTTCAAATGGATGCTGTGCTAATGCAAGATTCCTTATTCCTCTCCTGTAGAATTATCTCTGGGGAAGGAGAAAATATTTTCCCTATGATGTATATTACCTGTCCTCCATATTCAATGAAGATATTCAGGGTAGACTGGTAAATTCAGTCTCTTCATTTGTGTTGATGATAATAGGCTCTTGTAAGGATGCACTTGAACATGACTGCAACCATCTTGAGTCATCACCACTGTGACCTCCCCTCAACGACCCTGGCCAATGTTTCCTTTACATTCTCAGCAAGTAAACACACAGAACCAATGGCCTGTTAGACAAAATTTACCAACTGTACACTGTCACCAGGGTGTGTGTGTGTCTGTGTGTGTATGAATATTTAATATCAATCAGATACAGTCTGACTTGGATGAAACCACTTTGGTTTTAGGCAATATGTTTGGCCTCTCCATTTGTATACAAATTACAGCTCCACTCTTTTCCTTCTGATACTCAGGCCATGTATAGGTATGGGGGTACCTGAGTGTTTCTCCAGTCTTGTCGATCTCACCCTCTAGCACCATGTTGTCCTAGACGGGTGGTTGTAAGGCTATCAGAACATACCTTAAACTTTGCTGTACCTTATGTCATTTCCTACTTACTTTATCCATGACACCTGACTTTGTTGATTGTCTTTGCTGAAGAACACTATGGTAAGCAGAGACACTATGAATATAAGTCACCCCTCAATCAAACTGGCTTAAATAGAAGAAAGAAATATATTTGTTACAGAAAAATATCTGGGTGGCAGTAACTTCAGGAACTGACATAAATCCAGAGCTCTTAGTGAGCACTAACCATCACCTTTCATCCAGTCTCTTTTCTCCTGTGTCATCATACCGTTCATTGTCACTGAACTCCCATAGGTCACATGCTCATTTATAATGGCACCTCCATGATGAATGGAGCCACACTTGCTATTGTGTCTTATTGGGTATGAGGTCATTATATGAACTACATACAATACTCTTCATAGGTACTAGACCTACAAAGTCATTAGAAATGCAATGCCAATCAAATGTCCTAAGGAAACAAAATAGAATGCTTTTATTTGTTTTATTTTTAATGAATTTCCTTGACATATGGGAAGACTCCACATTAATTGATCAAAACCTTCACCTTCCTCAGTAATTGAACTAACTAGAATTGTCTCTTGTCTCAAGACTCATGGTCTGTGAATTGGAGTGATTTCAGCTCTTAGGAGATCATAAAATATGCATTTGGTTACCCGTTAGCTTGGAGATAGCAGCTAAAACTCCATTTACATTTCTTCCAACTGACTTACAATTTTATTTTCCCTCATTCACCAATGTGACAAATATATGATATAAGTATCATTATTGACAAGAACACAGCATTAGAACTTAGAGGATATAAGATCATCTACATGTGCATCAAAGCCAGGGAGTGATTTCTGAGATTTATAAAAACCTGTATTTACCATCAATGGTGACTTTCCCAAAGATCATGCTGTTTGTTACCTATAGAACTAGGGAAGCTTAAGTCATAACACCCCATTAGACTCTTTCTGTGGTTTCCATGACCCAGATCCGTCAACATCTCTCTGCTGACTGGCCTCTGTCTCTCCTGGTGTGCATTTAACTCTTTCTTCTGTCTTTTTCAATTTTTGTTTGCTCTTTCGAAGTCATCGCCATCAATTAGTGTGTGTGGGGGGCCCAGAGGACCTAACGTGCCACTCTTCCATCTGTTATCCACCAGCACAGACATGGGGCTCCCACCTCTTTCTGTTCTGAATCCCATTATTCTGTGCTATTCTGAGCATCTCCCACCAGCTGTCCCAGCAGCTCTCAAATCCCACATCTTCTTTGGGGCCTGTTTTCCTCCCCCATGATTTGACATCTTTAGTGTGATGTCACATTGGAGAACTTTCATCTCATACTCTAAGACTGAATTGCCACTTCTGACTTGATCTGACCTTTGGGAACTTTATTGATAGTTTCAGTTTTTGCCATAAAGGAATCACACCATATATATCTGGTCTTTATTGAGAGTCTAAGAATGTAATGGTGAGAAAAAAAAAAAAAACAGAATCAGAAATGTCGAAGGCTAGGAGGATGGCTCAGTGGCTAAGTGCATTTATCACCAAGTGTAAAGACTTGACTTTAATCCCTGGGATCCACATGGTGGAAAAAGAGATCAGTTTCTCAGACATATGGCACCATGGCCTTTACATACATACTCACACAAAAACATAAATGTAATTAAATGAAGAAACATACATGTGTGTATCTTTGAATAATATATAAAATACATTATATGTAATATTACAAGATAAGTATTACATATGCCCATTGATTGTTTTTGCTCATTGAGATTCTACCTTTTTGTTGTTTTTGGTGGGTAGGGAAGAAAGGAGGATCTAGCAGAGAGAAAATAGGATCAAACTATAATGTACAAAAAGTGAAATTAAAGGAAAAAGAAGTAAACTATCCAGGAAAAGAAAGATGGCTAGTGGAAGAGGAGAAAGAAACGAGTATGGGGTAATTACAGTCAAAGTTCATGATATACTTGAATTAAAGTCAATGAATCATCATTCTGGATATGTGCTAGTAGGTTAATGGAGAAATGTCCAGTATCCTCACATAAACAACAGAAGAAGTAAAGAAGATGCCATAGTATCCGGGATGATTTTAGGGCTCTGGAGTGGCCTTTCTTGTTCTCAGCTGTGCACTGTGGTACTCAGGGGAGTGACATTCAACATCTGCCTCCAGCAGTCTGCTACCCCCAGACCTCAAAGATGTGCCCACCCTTACCATGTCAACTTAAAAGCAGTGTTTTCATTACTATGCAAGGTTGACTGTGGTTTATAGTTGTGATACTCTCTGGCCCCAACTCTTTCCACGTTTATCATATTACCTCTTTTGAAACCATAGGTAGAACCCACCCAAGACTTGGATAAGACACCGGGGATGCTTGCAATAGACTGCCATCTTCTTTTCAGAAGGCTGGGCTTATGAGTTGACAAAGTATTGCTAGTCTTTGCAAGAGAAGTCTTGGTGAAGGGGCAAGCTATGTTGAAAAACATAATGGAATTGGTTTCAGCATATTATATAATGTGTCAAATAACCTATAAATGCTGACTGTTCAGGTACCTTGGTCAGAAATACTGAAGAGAGCTTTTTGCCATGACAGACAAATGGCCTTTTTACACTAGACAATGGGCGAGTGTTTCCACTGACATAGCTGCTTATCTGTCAAGTCATCCCATGCCTCCCTCTGATTATGGATGAGGCATTGGGATGGGGCTGTGGAATATAAAATAAGTCATTATCAGGACTGGCCCTTGCCCTGAAGGAGTTTATGATCACATTGGGAAAATGAGGCATAAAGGCATGAATGCTTACAGGTGCAGTGGAAGGCAGCTCATGATAGCTAACCGTAGCAAAGTGCTAAATGAGTGTGCTGGGCCCTGAGTATGGCCTCCCTGCAGCATGTCCTTCAATTTGGGCTGGAAGGCGATGTTAAATTGGTGGACAGGTATGAATTGTTCTGAGTTATTGAGTCAAAACATAATTTGCCCAGTACAAAGATGAGCTAGCTGTCATAAATATTTGGATGACTACCCCCCCACTTCTCGCATGGCTGGCAAAAGAAAACAAAAGCTTCTGTCTTATCAAATCACTCTGGCTCCCCCACCCACTTCTCCTGCATGAACTAGGTTGAAGCCAGGAAATTGGCATCCCTTTCCAGAGATGATTTGTTAGATAATTAGAGTTGAGGAACCTGCCCCATCTTCCTCCTGCCGCACACCTCCTCTAAGTAGTTGAACTCAAGGCTCATTGAGTCTGTATGTATGGTCAACAAACAATAAGAGTAAGCATGAATGAATTCCTGCATTTCAGACCCTCAACGTTTATTATTTACTATTGTTTATATTATTTAGTATTTCATATTGTCTATCTTATTCTTGCCTAGGAATTAACAAAGACTAACAGTTGCTAACCTTTAAAACTGATACTATCACTAGGGGTGGAAACTTGACATAGGTATTCATTATATGCCTATGTGCATGTGTTTGTGTGTGTGTGTGTGTGTGTGTGTGTGTGTGTGTGTGTGTGAGAGAGAGAGAGAGAGAGAGAGAGAGAGAGAGAGAGATATTAGGCCAAAGGGTAAGGTATGTCTTTGACATGGACCTTACTACATAAATGACCTAGCTGCCAGCAAACTTCAGAGGTCTTCCTATCTCTAACTCATCTTCAGAGCTAGGATTGCAGAAACACAGTCTCATGCCTCCTTTTCTTTTAAGAAAAGGGGGAATCAAACTCATGTCTTTATGCAAGTCTGCACACCAAGCAGTTCAGTGAACTCTCCAGCCCACCCAAACAGGCCGTTGATGTTCCAGATCTTTCCTAACCTATTACCTGCAACCTTAGGCTAGTTGGCCATCATTTTAGCTGATGCTCAAGAAGCTTTGGGGATGTAAGATGCTTGTTAAGGCTCCTCGGGAAAAAAAATCAGGGAGATTTGGACCATGATGTAACAAAGTCTGGACTGACTACCGAGAGAGCTCCAGAGAGAATATTCCAGTATAAATTTCCTATCTATGTGTTGATGGTTGGCCCTTGGACCCCCAGTCCTCATGGTTGTTGGATGAAAGCCACATGGGAACAGTATGAGTTCAACCAATGATGCTTTCTGCAACAGTAGCAGACCGATGCTGAGGGTGCTGATGGCTGTGGCTGCCCGATGACCTCATACCCTATGTCTGAGCAGCAAGTCCAGCCTTGAAAGGTCTCTGGGTTCTGAAGCTCTCTGCTTACCACCCCACTGTACATCTACAAACAGAAAGATAGCCTAGCTCAGAGATCTCTTCAAAAGATTGCTATGAATACAAACGAATAAACTTTCTTCTACAGCAGTCTTTATTCTCAGGACCTACGAAGAGAAATTGCAATCTAGTCCATTATTAAAGACTCTACAGGATGTACCCTACTCTTTATTTTTGATTTTATTATTTAAAATTTGGAATCCCTGAAAACTGTTTTTATTGTGGCAAAACAGATGACGTAAAATTGACTACTTTGATCATTTTCTTGTGACCTTATGTGGTTCAGAATTACACGACCCTCTCCATCACACTTCTTCTCCAGAACTCTTCCACTTGTCCAAAACTGAAATTTTCTGGCCATACAACACTAACTGCTCATTCCTTCCTGACCAACTCTCGCAACCACTGTTTGACTTTTGGTCTCTGAGTTAACTACTCAGGACTTCCTATATGTGGAATTGGATGTACTAGTCCTCATGTGTCTGGTTTATTATTCTTAGCATAACAGCCTTGAGACTCTTCTGTGGGATATCATTTAGTATGTGGCTTGTGCAGATGTCTGTGCACATTTGTGCAGTCTTACTCATCTATGCATGTACAAAGAGTGCAGAGGTAGACATTAAATACCTTCTGCTGTTGCTCTCCATCCTATCTTTTGAGACAGAGACCCCGACTTAACCAAGAACTAGTCACTCTGGTTAGACTGAGTTGACAGTGAGCTCCAAGCATTCTCCTGCCTTAATGAGCAGTGCTAGCATTGTAAGTATTATCATTACATCCAGTTTCTACATAGGATCCAGAGTCTGAAATTGGGTTTTCATGCTTGAGTAACCAACATTTTACTCAGACTCTATTTCCTTTTGAAAGATACTTGTTTATTTGTGTGTTTCTATATCACCCCTTTTCTATGACCCTCTCTTTCTCTGACCCACATACATGCACAAATGTCTGTGTGTGCACACATGCACATGTATGTACATGCCCACATGTATACATACCTGTACTTACATGCCTCTGTGCTGTTGCCAACAGAAACAAGAAGAGAGCATCACAATCCTAGGATCTGGAATCATAGACAGTCATGACCTACCTGATATAGGGCTTGGAACTGGACTCCAGGCCTCTTGAAGAGCAGAACATGCTTTTAATTACTGAGCAGTCTCTCCAGCTCATGCTACTTCCTTTCGAAGGTTAAAAACTTCCATTGTCGCCTGTAACTCCAGTTCCAGGAGATCCAATACTCTCTTTTGGCCTCCTTAAGCCCTGCGTATCTGTACACAAATCCCCACACAGACACATACACATGCAGTTAATTCAAAATAAAAATAGAATATTAGAAAAGAAAAAATCAGAAACCCATGGCCTATTTCACAGAACATGCATTTTAAGCTTGGTCCCAAGTTGTTTGAGAAGTGCTTTTAAAAAAATCCCTCATAAAAATGTAAGAACAAATGTTTGTCTAAAGAAAGAGATAAAAGGAAGAAATAAGGGAAGGGAAAAATAAAGGAAAAGGGAAAGAGAGAGAATAAAAAAAAACTTCCATTGTCTAGGTAGATCACATTTTATTTATTGGTTTCTCTGTTGATGAACATTTGAGGGTTTCTACCTTGAGGGGCTAATAATAAGTAGTGTTCTTAGTCTCCATTTGTAAACTGGCTCTATTTTAACCCCGCCTTATGGAGGAAGAAACACAGCTTAGGCAGACCCAGAGGTACCTGGGTCACAGCTCATACATCTCAAAGCTCCAGCCCAAGGAAAAAGAGGACTTTTCAAGTCTCAGCTGTCCATCTTTGATTTGTGCCTTGTCTGACTATCTGTCTCTTCTGACTTCTTCTTCACTGCCTACATGGAGTCCTCATCCTTTCTGATGTAAGTTGAAAGGTTCTTCAGTGCCACATATGCATCTTCCTCTGTGACACTGGAGTTCATTTTACATCCCTGTTAATGCTATTGGGCAGGTTTCTCCACTTTCAGCTCAGCATAGTGTAAAACCAACAGCGAGTAGAGAGCAAGGAAAAGTTTGAAGGGAAAATGTCCACCAGGCATAAGATTTATTGAGCCTCCAGCACAATGAGTTTTAAAGTGAAGCTTTAGCCTGAAAGAAAGAAAGGGTCTTCTGCTTGCATATTTGTCTTATTTACTTTATTGGGGTTCTTCTATCTCTAAGTCCTTTCCAACCCTTCTCCACCCTAATCTCTTCCAATCCCCCAACACTAGGTAGAAGAGAAAGGTTAGAGGGGAAAGAGGGCAAAGACCTCTATAGGCTTTTCCCTGCTGCATAGGGATGTTTTTCCTTGGGGCAAGTCCAATATTCATTGTCAGGGTACCCAGCAATCCAGCAAAAACAGTAATAACAAACACAACAGCAAGATGAACCACCACCACCACCACCACCACCACCACCACCACCACCACCACCACCACCACCACCACCAGCAACAGCAAGGACAGCAACAGAGGGAGTAGCAGCCATCAACTGTCTTCTCAGGTTTCTCCCATTCATATTCTCTTAAGAGTTTCCAGAGTGCACATCTCTTCCAGAGCATGAGACACCTTATATTTAGCTGCTGTGGACAGTCTGAGGCAGCCCCACATCCTATACCTGGGATTTAAATAAAAACATTCATAAAACATAACTGAGTTTGTTTGTTTTTTTAAAGGAAACCAAAATTCTCATTACAGTCTTCTTAGATTCTTTAGGAGGAGGTGGGGAATGATGGGGAATGGTGGAGAAGACAATAGAGGTCCTTGACACTACTAAATTAAGGTCAATTGTCCCATGGCCTCTGCAGTTTGGAGTGATGTCAGGTACCCGGAAAGTCCAAGGTGCATTTTGGAGTAATTTGTTACATAAAGACTTTTAGGAGCAATGGGTGTGGTCTATATGTGACATGTGAGGTGTAGAATTGGTCAGGGTGTCCCTGATCTAGGCGGGAGGTGCATATGTTCCCTTCCTATTGTCCGGATAAAACCTGAGGTCAGCACAAATGAGAAGCCTGCCTATGTTTCATACAGTTGAGAAGCAACAAACCCAAGAAAAGAGTGCACATAGTCCTTTACCACAATCTCATTCTATTTTAGGGATTGAAGCAAAATCTCAGCGATTTCTGAAGGTCCAGTGTCCCAGCTAGGTGACGTTCTTCTATCTTCCCTGGTTGGTACGAGTAAGTGCAGAGGCACTGTCCTAGGCTGGATGCTTACATTTCTGTCCACACAGTAGACTCATACTTGGGTCTGTCTCCTTCACAGGTCAGCTTAGCACTAATCCTGGAGGTCTTTGAAGCCTTCTGAGGTTTAATGCTCAGTCCCCTCTCGAGTCTACAGCTGTTGGAGGCAGATACATTAGACCATGTATAACGTGTCCATATTCCCTGCCTTCTAGTTGGAGCAAAGTGGGAAGGAGCGGGAAAAAGAGAATATGTTTGCCTACTGCCTCTGTATTTCTCCCAAATCCATATATTATTTTGGAACAGTGAGTATTGCAGAAATATGTGAAGAGATAAATTACTGCCTCTGCCATCTGGTCTCAGAGAACCTTCCTGAGAATGGCAACTCCATTTATTTTTACCGAGTTCCTTTCTCAACTTCTTTGTTCTCATCATTGCCCCCTTTTCTGGCAGCCTCGCTGGGTTTGTTTGGATTTCAGTTTCTTGCTCCTTTAGCCGTGTTGGTGTTTCAGATTTAAAAAAGCAAGATCAGTTCCCACACACCCAAGTTGGGCCAAATTCTTTACTTGGCCTGGTACTACCTGGCTAATTTTAACTTTCATCTAGAGTCTTGGAGTGGTGTGTGGATTTTGCTTTGTTTTGTTTGAATGCTCCAACAAGATGCACAAAGCTGCTTGATGTTGGGTCATGAGGTGGTACCTGGAGCCTGCTGTCCTCAGAGATATTGGCAGTGCCTTCATGGCAAGGGTTCCTGTGAGATGGGCATGGGGTGTGGTTCCCTGGCATTGCAGGAATGTTCCAAAGGTAAATGAATAAATGGGCTGGATCTGACCCAATGAATGTGACTGGAAAGAGATTACTCAGAACATATTGGACAGATATATTCAACTGTTAGGATGAGTGGCAAGAGAGAGGAAAGGGAAGGAGGATAGAATGGTACCCATGGCTATGGCATAGGGGTGGTCAGTAACCGAGGGTTGAACACAGACTATTCTATGTAAATATGAAAATATGTCTAGTCAAACAGGTATCTTTGGGTTACCATATTCCTACATTTCCTTGACAGCTCATCTGTGTAATAATTCTCTCATGTGATGAAAATTCCAATTCAGATCTTTGCTTCTTTTTCAATCTCTTCCCCTCCCCTCTCTCTTCGTGTGTGTGTGTGTGTGTGTGTGTGTGTGTGTGTGTGTGTGTGTGTGTGTATCTATGTGTTCATGTGTATGACTGTGGATACACAGATGAAGATCAGAGGACAGCTTTGAGCATCATTCCCTGTTTTCCACCTTGTTGAGACAGGAACTCTTGTTATTCACTGCCTTCCTTACGCACCAGTGCGTAAATTTCAGGGATTCTCCAGTCTCACCATAGTAGGACAGAGGCTATAGATGTACGTTAATGCTTCACATGGGTGATGGTCCTTATACTTATGTGTGACGCACGTAAACATCTTCCCAGGCCCCTCCTCTAATAGCATTCTTCAGTAAGAGATGGGAGGGATGCTTGGAGAAATGGCTGCTTCTAGAGCTGCAGTATAGAGAACTAGGAATGAATGTGCTATTGTATAAGGATTTACCCAAGACAAATACAAAGCCACTAGGGCAGAATGTAACAGAAGTCATGTGAACCAAGACTTCTCATCATTCTTATCAATGAATTGCATTTTATATTAGCACACAGAGAAACGGGCTTTGTTACAGCATTTTCCTGTGTGGGCATCACTGTGCTTTCCTCTCCTGTGCTCCTGTCCTGCCCTGTACCTGCTCTCCTCTATTTTTCCAGCCCCCTGCTTCTGCTCCACAGTCAAATGCCTTCCTTCACCCTCTCCATTTCCTACCTCCTTTCCGAGTTCTTCCTCCTTTCTCATGATTCCCATCTTAGTTTTTTGACCTAAAACTCCAAACACACCCCCGCAGAAATATACACCATTTTACTTTACCCTTGTGACGCTGACCTAAAAGTCTTCTCACTGGACTCAGGGTCACAGGCCACAGTAGCTCTCTCTGGCCCCTGCAACCCCAGTTTTGAAGATGACACAACTTGAAACGAGGAGAGGAAGAAATAAATCACATTGACGAGGAGAAAAATCAAGCCCTTGCAACTCAATTATTAATGTGCAGAAGTGTTATGTAATGGAGAAGCCCAATTAACAGGTGTCTCTCAGGGAATAATCAAGGCTTAATTTGGCATGGTAATTGGTAACCTCCCTACCCAGCTTTGAAAGGGGGGACCCCTCAGGACAGTCTGATGGCTGGTAATGAGGCCATATCACTTACTTTGCATCCCTGTTAATTGTGTCTCTCCTCTCTGTACACAGGGACACAACAGATTTACCTGTTTTCCAGAGGCAAAGGATCCTCTGGCCTAATAGAGTTGTGGAGTTGTGCTTGTTTTCTGGTCTGGCCAACTCTGGCCTTTGGAAGCATAGTACTGATATGCTTTTGAGATTTCTTTAATTGGCAGAGTTGTTCTATGGCTACAGCTGTTTCTCTCTTTAGCTCCTTCCCCCACCCACCTTTTTTTATAGAGTGTATGGCAGAGCTCCAGTCTTAGAAGACATATGGCCAGGGTTTTCAGAAATTACAGGACTTGTCCTGCTTATGGTATCTGTAATAGTAGGTGACTGGAGTCACCTGGTGTATGTATTCTATCTCCTCCATGTGTCCCAGGGCACTCGTCTTTGTCACAATGAAATGCTAGATATTTGTGCAACCTGATAATCACAGGAAACAGAAAGAGAGAGAAAAATAAAAAACAAAAGGAAAATCACCCAAGTGTGCTATTTTTTTTAACTCAGAAACAGAAAAATAGAGAACAAAGAAAAAATATGACTTCTAATTACGTTTCAGCTGAGAGGTAGACACTGTTGGTAGATATTTTGGTGTCTCTGTGACCCCCGCACACACACACACACACACACACACACACACACACACACACACACACACAGAGAGAGAGAGAGAGAGAGAGAGAGAGAGAGAGACATACACACACACAGAGACACACACACGAGGGGAGGGGGAGAGTGTGCTATCCCTACCTATAGTTATTAACTCTCATATAATCTTGAACTGCAAATTTGGGATTATATCATCACTCTGTGTTGCTAACTTGTTCTGTGATGTTGGAAACATGTTCTAAACTATGTTTCCATGGCTTTTGCCTCAACTGGCTTTCTTCAAAGTTTGGGAGTCTCAGATGTGTCAAAATGAGACATTAATCATTTTCCCCATCTTGACAATAATACCTAGTGAACATGCATACATCAAAGAATTTGTCTAAATATTTACATAATATTTAAGTGACCTAATGGGATGGCTCAAAGGATAAAGCACTGACGGCATAAGCATTGGCACCCAGGTCAAGGAAGCATCACCTATCTGTCACCTTGGACCTAGGAGACTGAAATAGGTGATGGATGCAGGGGCTCGCTAGCTATCCATTCTAGTCAAACCAGCAAGCTCTGAGTCCAGGGAGATTGCCTTCTATAAAAACATGTAGTTTGAGATGGATTACTCTGTATCCTGCAGCTATAGTGTATGATAACTTCAGCAATAGGACCTTACCATCTACTTAGGGCAGGCAAACAACAGCAATGACAACAGTCTATATTGTTTGGTTGTTCCCTGTGTCTTCCTTGGCCAATAACTGATAGGGAGGCATCCTATGCCTCGCATTGAAAAAATTGTTTAACTATCCGCTACCCAATATTGACTACTCATTCATGGTTAATCCATGTAAATTATTTTTCTTTAAAGAAAACTTATACTTCTATTTGGTTATTGTTATGGTATTGCTTAGATGACCATATTGTTAAATATCACATGTATAGCTTCATTCTCATGCACAGAAGACTAATCCATAGCAGATATTCTAGTCCTCTGGCTCTTAATCTTCCCAGCCCTTCTTCCATGAGCCTCATGAGTGTGAGGTTAAAGGAAGCTTATGGTCAGTTGTTCTCTGCATTTTGACTAGTTGAAATTCTAATGTAGTCTTGGACTACATCATGATAAAGGCAAAACGCGACACTTGTCTGAGTAGAAGGATAGTTATCTCCCAAGGTCTCACTCTTGGATAAAGAGCTACAGGCAAGCAATAAGTCAGGACTGCCAAGACATAGAATCAGCCTGTTCCAGGGACAAGCCTCCTGATACGTTATCCAGTTCCAAGTGGCCAAATTTGAACTTGTATATGTACAAGTGGCAGTAAACAGACTCAGCAGTATATATATATATCAATAATCATTAACCAAAGGCATGGAAGTCATGGATTTGAGATGGAGTTGAGAAGACATGATAGGAGTTTTAGGTTGGAAAGCTTTTGTATTATATAAATATAATACTATATACTCATATATAAACTTTTAAAAAAAACTCAATGGGAAAAATTCTGTTTCAAAATTGTCTTACTGACTGGTAGGATTCCATGAGACTGTTTCATGCACCTTCAGTTTTGGTTAACTTACCATAGACTAGTAGACCTCAGGTGTCCATTTTTACACACACACACACACACACACACACACACACACACACACACACACACACACACTCACACTGTCTCCTGCACTGTTGTCCATAAGCAGCACTTGAGAACCTGCCTCAGAGAATCCTCAGTGACTTTTGTTCCCTGTTCAACTGTCCTCGGTGTTTCCATCCTAAACATCGCTGCAGCGAACATCTCCATGAATACGTTTTGGGGCAATCTAAGCTGTCTTTAGGATCTAGGCTTATAAAAATGAAAGATTGATGGGCAGAGCTATTTGAGATTTAGATCTTTTTAGAAAGCCAGGAGCCTTGGCAACCCCTCAAAGGCACTTGGGAGACTAACCCTCCCCCTTTCCTGCAACACTTGCTTTTAATCGCAGATTCTACATGTTCCTCAGTGATGTAGGGGACCCAAAGAGAAAGTTTATTAAATTCTTATTTATGTATTCAATTTGCATCAGCCTTTTGCTTCCCCATGCCCAGATCACTGCATAGAAAACATTAAATGTGTAACTCTTGCCTCTGTCCCTGTGAGAGGCAGGGATGGAGTGAAGGGAAGTGGGTAAAGAATTTGGGATGGAAGGGGCATGATCCTGTACGGTAGACTCTAGGAGGAACAGCTGGTAGAGCATTTTGAGTCTCATCTTCTTCCTCATCCATCCGCTTGATAATCTTTATTTTATAGCATGGGTAGTGGAGAAGCCATGGGAAGAATTTCCTCTTGTTGGTGGTTCATGGGTGCCTGGTGCAGAAGGTGGGCACGTTGGGGCTGAAGAACATTTCTTCACATTTCTTCTCTTTCACATCCTCCACCCTTGATGTTGAATACCATTTTAAAGGTGTTACAAAGTATGCAAGAATTAATGCTGTGGACTAAAAGGTGCACATAATCACAGAAACACACATGCATGTGTACATGATGTACATAATACACACATAAGCACAAATGCACACAAAGCATACATACACAAGCATATACACTTTCACTCATGCATTTATGCACACATGCACACCCACATTTACTCATGTACTCATTCACAGGCAGATTCTCTCTCTCTCTCTCTCTCTCTCTCTCTCTCTCTCTCTCTCTCCCCCTCAACCACCTTTCAATCATACTTTATTATTTTTTTACTTCCCAACCCCTCTCTTACATAAAGCAGAAGTGAAATTTGACAATGATAAGGCTTTGGATGCCCTTTTGGTTTAAAGTACTCCTTTCTCCAAACTGCCCCCATTCCTTTAGAGTATATGGGGATTACTTTACATTATATGTTGGACAGGTTCTTAAAAACGCTGTTTGTCCCATGATTTAAAATTTCTAAATTGCTTTACTGACAGGAGTGAGGATATCTTTCCAGCAACTGCCAAATGCTGTGCTATGACATCCCTGCCACTACACATTCACTTAATTCCCAATTAATCAAACGTTCAATAAATCATTAGTCTAATTGCACCACTATCTCCTTGCCCTGGTGCATTAGCCCATCCCTGGCAGCAGCCCCCTCTCCCTGCTGCTGGACATTCATTTTCCTGTCCTGGCTGTTTGCATGCTCTCACTCTCGGAGAGTCGTGAGCAACGACGAGTTGAGTTAGGAATTGTAATTACTTCAGGCACTACAAGTTTGCCTGATCTCCCTCTCCTCTCCTTTGCACTCCATTGCTTCCCCAACAACTTAAGCCAACATTGTAGCATCCTAGCTGGTTAATTTCAGAAAGCCTTTTTTTTTTTTTTAATCATTTTTATTCCCCGACTGTGCCTCTTTTCTAATTACACCATCTCCCCAGGTGAGCGATAATTCCCTCATCACCATATATCTCAAGTACAGATTATTAAAATAATATAGCTTATGTCATATAAATGTAACAAAAAGTATCTTAAAGATGCTTTATTGAAAGCTGGTAAATTGGTTCAACAGATGAATGTTTTAAGGCCCGTTTTTAAAAGGTTGCACAAGTATAAACCCACTGAATTACTGCTGCTGTTTCACACGAGCGGATGCAATTATTTTAAGCATCTAACTGTGCAAAAAGACAGATCTGGAAGGAAGGAGCTAAATTCTCAGAGATTAATTAAAGGGTTTCATTTTGCTCTTGATTTAAAAATAAATTTCAAGCATGCACCACTTGTTATTCTCTTGAAGAATTTGCATTACAAGGCTTGGGAAAAAATAACGACAATGTTAAGCTCTGTGAGTTCTTCATAGAACTGAGCTGGCAGTGCCTGCAAAGGCGAGATGACCCATTGTTGCAACAGCATAATTCTCAGCCATTCTTCCTTAGACTTGTGCATTTGTGAAGGGTATTAATCTTAAAACTCATTTCCAATGTAAGATTGTACATTTACATGCATCTCCCATAAGATTGCTCCTGATTCCATCTCTGCCCACTGATTTAATTTCTTTTACCTCTTAGAACCAGTGGTGCTGAAGGCTTTATGGTAATTATAGTGTTGTGGGTTTCGGTGGAGCAGTTCCCTGATACCTGGAGTGTGGGTTTGATTCCTGCTAAACTCACTCAGCCCTGAAGATAGTGCAGCATATATCTGGGAGGCAAGCGAGCTAGCGAGCTAGATCAGAGGGCTGGCTGGTACACAGCCCAGAGGCATGGGGAAACTGTGAAGGGAAAGGCCAGAGGCTGCTAGCCAGATGGACTGCTGTTCTAAAGGGGGCCCTTTAAGGTGAATCACTTGGCAGTGATGCGACTTGGCTGCCCATCCAGCCACCTGTGCTCCATGTGAAATGAGATACAGGAAACCCACTGGTGTGAAATATGCTGCTCCCCCTTTGAGAGGTGGTAGCATGTTACAAGGGGCAATTGCCTAATAGCAGGGAGAGGCAGGCAATCCGAGCAAAGGCGTCGTGGTGGTTTTCCGATGAGAGGGAGTGGAGTTTGAGCTGAGCTCTTTGCCTCCTGTCAGGAACAGCAGGATGCTAGCTTTATTCCGCTGTTCAAAACCAGATGCCAGCACCAAGAGGGTAACACTTCTGCATTACTTGTTTGTTAATATGTGTAGGCAGTGAGTGGGGTGGAATCCAGGCCCTTTTGCATTTTAGGCAAGTGCTCTACCACTGAGCCTCCCTCAAACAACTATGCTCTGTTTTCTCTCATTTGCAGACTCGAGATGAAAATAAAAGACCCGATAGGAGAAGGGAAACTATTTGAGGAAATGGAAGGAGACATTTTGGGAGGCAAGGGTGGTAGGGTCCTATAGTAATGTTTATCATCATGGTCCATTATACCTATTTATGAAAATATCCGGTGGGTAGGGGCATGCATGCCTGTAGTGTAGCACTTGAGATGAAGCAAGAGGAGCAGGAGTTCAAGGCTAGTGTGTTTTGTACAGAGGAAGGAGACTACATTAAAAAAAGAAACCTGAGAAACAAAAATCATGAGGCTAGAGAGAACCACAGGAGCACTGTCTGCTAGGCCAAAGGGTCCAGGTTCAATTCCCAGCACCTACATGCTAGTTCACAACTGTCTTTAACTCCAGTTCCAAGGAACTCAACACCCTCACACAGACATACATGCAGGCAAAATATCAATGCATAAACAATTAAAAATGAGTTTAAAAAAAACCCCACAAATGAGTTACAGATGTAGCTCAGTGGCAGTTCATTGTCTAGCCTGTGTGAGGCCCTAGGGTTGGACTGCAACATCACAAAAAATAAAATAAATAATGAATTGTTAGAAACTATAGTGTTTATTCTACAGGATGCTCAAATGCATTACTTCACTCAAATCATAGTCTAGAGCCTATCATCCACCCTCCTTTTGTTCCCAGGCTCTGGTGACCTTGGTTGCACTTGTTCCATTTGTTTATTTACTAAGTCATTTATTTTTTGAGACAGGATCTCTAGCCCAAGATGACCCCCAAATTGCACGTTTATACCACCATATCCAGACTATGCTGGGATGGCATTCACAAACTCATCCATGCTTGGCTCTAACTGAGCTGAGCTGAGCCACACCTGCATCCCTGTCTCCTCTTTACTCCCTTAAGGCAAAGCTTTAAAGCTTCTGTATAAAAAGAGACCAAGCATTATTTGTGCTTCTTTGACTGGCTTATTTCACTTAACGTAATCACTCTATGCTTAAGAGTAACAGTCCTAGTAACCTATGGGATAGAGTCCCAGAGCTTACCGTGATTACCCCTGACATGGCAACTAATAATGTCTAGTTTTCCTCTTGAGACATCAACTCCCTCAGTTATGAACTTTAGGGCAGGATTTCTCAGCCTTGGAGCTACTGGCATTTGCTGCTACCTAATTATGTATAGGAGGCCTGTCCTGTGCTGTCTAGGGCACTTAGAAGCATCTCTGTTTCTACACAGCATCTTTAAGTAGCATCTCTGCCCAGAATTCCTCCAGGCATTCCAAATGTCGTACAGTAAGCAGAGATGAAATCTACCACCGGACATTAAAACTATTAAAGCAACCAATTTTCAGTTTCTGAAACATAGTCCAAGCCTTTCTTATCAGCTATTTCCTTAGTTCCACCCTAGTGGTGTCTTGCCTTTCACCTCCAGGTAACAGCCTTGATGACATGCCTTCTGGGAAACATTTCATGACTGCTCTCCTGGGTAGTTGAACACTGTATATTATAGAGAAGATAAATTCAGAGGGGTGTGAAGGTGAACTTGGAGGACGTAGGCTGTCTTAGTTATGGTTTCCTTGCTATGAAGAGACACCATGACCAAAGTAACTCTTATAAAGGAGAATATTTAATTGAGTTTGGCTTACAGTTTCAGAGGTTCAGTCCATTATCATCATGGTGGAAATCATGGAAGCCTGAAGGCAGATATGGTACTGGAGGAGCTGAGAGTTCTCTATCTTGGTTCAAAGTCAACCAGGCAACTCTCTTCTATACTGGGTAGAGCTTGAGCATTAGGGACCCTCAAAGCCTGATCCACAGTGACACATTTCTTCTAAGAAGACCACACCTCTTATGACAAGGCACACCTCCTAATAGTGCCACTTCCCATGGGTCAAGCATATTCATACCACCAATAGGCACTGGTGGATATGGGGATTTGGAGATGGATGATGCTAGATGTGACTATAATGGGTTCTCCAGTGGCAACCAGGAAAACTTCTACCTGAAAGTAGCTTATCTGGGAGAGAACCTTAGGGGTTTTAGTAGAAGTTACAGAGGAAAAAAGGAAGGGATAGCTTACCAACCACTGAACTCAGAGTAACTGGAGTTGTGTGTACTGAAGTCAATGCAGAAAGATACTGGAGAGATGCCCTATTCTAAGACAGAAGACCTGGGATGTTTATGCAACAGCCCTATCAGGTCTTCTTTGGGAGTTCAGCTTCTCTTGCTGTTCTCTTACAGCATCTATGAGAAAGGCTAGTTCATGAGCCAAAGAAGTTTGGCTTTGTACATTTACATGCGTAAATTAAGCCACTATGTATGGGCAGTGAACATAGTAACTATGTGGTGTTGTGAGGTTGGGTACCATTATATCTGACTGCTGCAGTGTTGGAGAGTTCTCTTCTTCAATCCATCCAGCCATCATCCTCTTCTTTACCAGAGAATCCTATGACTACTTACAAGAGATCCTCAAGATGGAGTCCATTGCTCTTCCTGCATAAGTTGGTGAGGAGGATCATCAAACCATCACCTGAGACTTCAGCCATTATTTCTTACATATCTCTCCCAGTTCTGTGTAAACTTGCCCAAGCTGTATGTAGTCATTTGGCCTCAGGAGCCTATGTAGTAGAATGTTGAAGGTTGTCCTTGCATCTCTTAGGAAGTCATTGTTCATGCGGGGGTGAGGCTTTCTGGTGTTCTGACTATTTGGGGTTCACCTGTGCTCTCTAAGTAATCCCAATCACTCCATTGTTTCATCAAGTTGGAATAACTACATTGGTCTGTCTTCAGTTCTGGCTGAGGTGAGTAGACTACATTTCATATATGAGGAAAAGTTCACACAACATATAGTCACATCAAGTTTGTAAGTGTGTAGAGCTGAGAGGTGAGAAGCACCACGCTCACATCAGTGGTGGGCAGGAGAAGCTGGAGAGTGCCTTTGGAATGCTGACTCTGCATGATGCTGGCAGCCAGGCTGAAGTCTCTAGGAAGCAATTGCAAATGAAGAAACTAAGAATGGAGACAAATTGGAATTGGAGAATCCCTATGTGGAGCATGCCCTGCGGAGATGATGGCTCAGCCTGGAAGATGCAAGGGGCTCAGAAGAGGAAGAAGGCTCGGGTGAATGGGCGACTTGGACACAGGGTGCTACAGCACCAGCTCTGCTCCTCCCCCTGAGACTTAAGTGTAGCAGCATGAGGAGGTGAGTGAATGGGACTCAGCCACTGCCTTCCAGTGTGTGTTGAAACATTCTGTCCTCAAGAAGAATAAGGCTAGACCTTATCACATATATGCACAGAACAATGGGCTTTCCCCCAAGGAAATGTAGGGGGAAGTTTTCAACTTCTTTTTCAAACCTGTACACAGGTTTTATCACATGACACTGGGGCCAGGAGAGACAGATGAAGTTAGTGATTGTGAATGCTCCAAGTTTATCTTACTCTATTTAATATGCGATACCATTAAATGTAGCAAGCCATCGGGTTAATAAACAAATGATTGCCAAGTTCGTAGTTGGCAATGAAGGTGTTTATAATTGAGAAGGAGCACTGTGTCCCAACCAATTTAGTGTCTAGAAAAATTTTATCTCCTGGTTCCCGAAAATCACTAAAGAACCCTAAGAGCTAAAGACCCAGATTCTCTGTCATCATTTTATCTAGTAATTGCTACTAGCTCCCTTCACAACTCAGATAAAACCTCAGAAAACCCATTTCTTTAAAATGCAGTACTCGCCTGACAAAGTAACGCATGACTGTTGTTTATTGGATCTTCTTTGTCTTCTTCCTCTTCCTCTTCTTCCTCCTCTTTCTCTTCCTTGTCTTCTCTCTCCCTCTCTTCCACCAGCCTCACCTCCACCTCCTCCTCCTTTTCCTCTTCTTTACTTCATCCTGAGAACTGGAAAGAAAAGAATTGTGTGGCCAAATCCATTTCTTGTCAAATGTTTGTCAGCTGCATAAAATTGAGGAATTAAATAGTGTACTTTAAGAGACCATTAACCAGTACATTGTGGATTTCTTAGGGAATGAAGGCTCTCGGTCATCAAATTTTCTGTTCCAGGGAGTGTGGTTAATGTTGAAGTTTAGTCCCCATTCTAGGTCTGGTAAATAAGTGGGTGGTGCTTCGTGCACTTCCTGCCTATTGATACGTGGTTGGTCTAGGACAACATGAGTTTTGGGGGTGAGCTGGACTTGTGGCAATTCCTACAACAACAAAAACAGAAAAAATGAAAATCTGTTGCCTCCCCATTTGTAGTGCAGAAGTTATGGTAATAAATTTCCTGTCATTATCAAGATGAATTAAGACACTGTTTGCTTTCAAGTCGTTTTCCCTTCTGCTTAAACACTCATAGTAAACTCCTCTTTGCTTCGCCAAACCCAGTTCTTTGCATTTTCCATGACTATTTCCTCCTCTTGCTTCGCCTTTGCTATGTTTGCGAAAACACACATACATATATATCTAACAGTAAGACTGTTGTTGAGATAGGCTCTATGTGGTCTTGGCTTGTTTTGATCTTATTAATGTAGTCCAGGATGTCCTCAAATGTGGGCTATCTCCCTGTTCTTGCCTCTTGAGCACTGGGATTAATGTGTGCCTGTTTTCTGTGGTGTTAAGGCTGGAACTTCATGCATGCTGTGAAATCTCTCTACCCAACTGAACTACAATCTCTAGTCCTGCAAGTAGGATTTAAAACAAGAGTTTGCTTTCACCTGTATTTTTTTCATTTTTATGGCATTCCTCATATTTCTACCTAAGTGTGTCCTGACATGTCCAGTTCTGCAACTGAGATTCACTTGCTTATTTTCCAGCCTGTTAACCTTTAATGGAATTTTTAAATCTCCTTGGGATGGAGAGCATTCCAGAATCTCTTTCCTTTTCTTGATCCTGGCTTGCCATTGTAGCCCTGCTTCTTAGATAGGTCCCATCCCACCTTCTGATGCCAACTGTCCATACACAAGTTAGGCTAACCTAATAATACCTACAGCATGGTGATTGGCTCGACAGTGGAATGTCATCCGAGTGTACCCAATGAGATTTGCCAAGGAGGCAGTATTGTTTTCTGGGGTCAGAAAAGTTACAGGATATAGGTGAGAAGCACCCTATTGTCATATCCTGGAAGTTATGTCCCCTCAACATCCCCAAGAATTCCAATTGGAAGGTGGGAGTCTTAGGGTGGTGATTGAACCATGAGAGCAAAACCTTCAGGAATTGGATTAATGCCCTTTTAAAAATGAGAAGACAGCCTGATTTCTCTCTGCCTTGGGAGGATAAAGTGTAAAGTTACCATCTCCAAGTCCATAGAAAGCCATCACTGGACTCTAATCTGTAGGACTTGAATCTTGGGGATTTCATGTGCTTACTTTTTAAGCTACTTCACCTCTGGTATTCTGTTGCAGTCATCTCAGCTGAAAGAATAAAAGTGACTGTGTATAAAGCTTATATTCAGTAGATCCCAGTTTCAATAATAACTGTCCAGCTCCAGAGCCCTACTTTTCATCCCTGAGATAAATCATGGACTTTCATCATTGTGTGTAACTAACATGGGGTATATTCCTGAAGTCTATCTGTGTTTCCAACAGTCCACTCCCTGAGCACAGAGCAGCAGGTGTACCTGCAGGATACATTTAGCTTGAAAATGCCCATCTCAGACGTTGGAAAGCTGAGGTTTAACAATAATGTATATATTCAACTAGCTGGATTAAGATAGTAAGCCAGAGATACTTAAGACATTTTAAAACCAACAATACAGTGATTTTGTGTGTCATGTGCTGAATCAGCTCTTTCTGTCAGTTCAGCAAATGCCTTCATTGCTGACAAGTGATAAAGCGTTTGAAAGTCCCAGTCATGTTCTCTGTATGGATGATACTTCTCAACCAGGGACGCCTTTTTTCTAAGGACTTAGTGGGGTGAGAATATAACATGGATGTAGACCCAGAAGAGAGCACTGCGCTCTTACAGATTTCACTTCACCTATCAGAGGCCAGAGTTGGAAATGTCTCTGCTCAGAAAGACTGGATTGGCAGGTGTGAGAAGATGTATTTGGGGCAAGAGTGATAGCACAGAAGGTAAAGTGCTTGCTGCACAAGCACGAAGATTTAAGTTTGATCTGTCCCTACATTAAAACAAGGTCAGAGGTGAGTGCAAACACTTGTAGCCCACTGATAACAGACAGAGGTAAGGAGACTCCTGGAGCTTTCTGGTCACGCCACGTAGCCTATTGGTAAGGTTTAGGTTACTGAGAGGCTCTGCTGCAAAAATCAAAATGGAAAGCTTCAAGAATGAAAGGCAAATTTGACTTCTGACCTCTGCTCCTATGCACACACATATGCACAGGCACCACTGACTGTCACACACACACACACACACATACACACACACGCACACACACATGAACACACACACACACGCACACACACATGAACATACACACACACACACACACACACGCACACACACACACACTAAAATACATAAATAAGTCATTTTTTGCTTCCTTTTAGAGAGTTTGAGGATAATTCTTGCTCAGGAAACATTTGTCAGAAAGAATCTCACCCCTTCAATTCTTTCCTGAGTTTCCTTCCTAGTTTGCCCCCAGTGTTCACTCAGTGCAAAGTAACAATAGAATATTATAAGAACAGGCAATGTTTACCTATTGATGTTTTCATGGAGCAAGAACAACTGTAACTTCTGGGGAGAGAGTCACACTATCATGTTCTTGTCCTTATTAACTCTGTATTTTATTGGTAGAAGTGACATTAGTATCTGAAAAGTGTAACTGTGGGTTTTGTTACATAATAAGGGGATCGGTCATGTTGATACAAGTGAGAGCAATTGTTGCTGATGCCGAATTGAGGCTGGACTTCTGAACAATCAGATCAAGATAGAAGTCCCTTCTGAAAAGATGACACTTGAGTGGAGACTTACAGGCTAGAAAAATCCAGTCCTAAATAATTTAAGAAAGGTTGTTCCAGGCAGTGAATGAATGAAGGACCTGAAGCTTGATGGAGCTTAGCTTGCTGAAGGCAGAAGTCAGATCACTAGGGAAGAGATGTAGAGCTTTTGAGAAAACTAGAAGTCAGATCCTGCAGCGTTCCCAACAAACAGTAGGACATTTATGGAATGACTTCTCAATGATGGTAAGATAGGAACTCATAAAGAAGTAAGGGCAATATTCACACCACAAGTGTGTAGCAGAGAGGTGAGCCATCGAGTTTTTTTTTCCATGTCCCATGTCCTCCACCTTGATATCTTTCTGTCATATCATCAGGTGGCTAGGTCTTTGCAAACAGCCTGGGGCGAGGAACTATTATTGCCCGTTTTACACAAGTATCCCCGGAATTGAAAGGAAGTCAACAGAGATGGCTCAGTCCATAAAGTGTTCGCTGTGCAGTTATGAAGACCTAAATTTGATTTCCAAGATCAGTGTTACGCAAGTGACACAGTTGTACCCCGAGTGCCAGGGAGGCAGAGACAGACAGGATGCTGTGCTTCACTAAGGTAGCCAAGCGTAATGGGAAAGTTCTCACCCGGTGAGCGACTGTGTCTAAAAGGCATGGGACACTTATAGGGCTGAACTACTGGCTATCGATCAATTCTTGGAGGTGAGAAGTTATTTTCGTCTGTTGTGTACCCACTGCTGAGCCCACCTACCTTTAACAAATAACTCCAAAGCCATGGTCACACAAATGGCCCTGGTAAGGTCACTAGTTGAAAAGACCAAGCATAACAATTATAGAGGTAAACGTGAGAATGGGATTTGTAGAAAAGACGAGATTACATAAGGTTGGTAGGGTGCTGGATATGCGGGGGTGAGGATGGTTACTCTATATTATGTTGAAATTGTCAAGGAATGATTTTAATTAATATAAAATAAGGTGGAAAGCATCTGAGTAATTACACATTGAAGGTGGTCCTTTGATGTCACTTGTATGTACACATGTGTGTACACATACCACCTGTATACACACACCACACACACACACACACACACACACACACACACACACACAGACAGTAGCTCTCTTATGTTTCTCCCATTCCATGTTTTCCTGTATCCCCCACCATGTTTTGTGAGGCAGATAAGTATCTGTCGCTGTACTGAGAGTAATCAAAGGTTCATTGGTGCCTTGTGTAAGTGAAAATCTCCAACCCATATCCAAACAAGCCTGAGCTACTGTTTTTCTTGTAACAGTTGCACAAGCCATAATTAAATGATTTGTAGACGTGGTCTGAATTGAGGGCCCTGTTCATCAATATTGCATGAATTACGTAGGCATATCTTCATTTCTGTATTATATATCTTGACGGCCAGATGGGGATGTTGGCTGTAATATTCATCAGTAAGAAATCCACATGTAGACTTGGTATGCTGACATCTGGCATGGTATGACCACCCGTGGTGTAGAGTGGATGTTTGTGCTTGAGGACGACAGGGTCTGTGCTTTTTGGCAGTTGATGCTCGCCATGTCCACAGTAGCTGACACTTGATTAGTCACCCTCTAAGTAGCTCCTATCAAAGCTGAGTGCCATGGCACTGTGGATAGCTTTCTGCATGTTTATGCTGATGGCATTATAATCAAAATGCATTTGTCTTGATTTTCGATGCTACTGACAAATTTTTTGCATGTCTCCCTGTGTATGATGTTGATGTGTAAACACATGTTCACATGTGTGTGTATACATGGGTGTACACATGCATGCTTGTACAACATGCCTGTGGAGGCCTGAGGGTGACATCTGGAGTGTTCTTGATTAACTGCTTCCTATCTTAGTCTCTGAATTGAACAAAGAGCTTGTCTACATGACTAATCTAGATTGTTCTGGGAATCCCCTGTCTCTAACTATGAGGTTTGATTGTAGGTGGGCTGTCACATCTACCTAGCATTTACCTGGACTCTAGGGATTTAAGCTTGGTTCTTCACATAGGTTTGTCTATTGAACCATCTCCTCATCCCAGCCACATACACCTGGTATCAAATTTATTAAAACATTATAAATAGGTGTACTTTATCCCTGAAAACTATTGCAACAAGTAACATTTAGGAGGGTGGGGTAATGCTGTGCATAGGAGCATGAGAGTTAAATTGTGCCAATATCTGAGTGTTGTCTAGATTGAGAGTTCCTCCATGTTCCTTACCTGAACAATGATTTTTAGCCCCTTCTGTGTCATACTGGTTATAAATATTGTTGGAACCATGAAACAGCAGACAAGTGGTAAAGATTTAGAGGTGGCACCCATGAAGTATCATTAGCATTAAAAAGAACCAGGATATTTTATGAACAGATGGATATTTGAGTAGAAAAAATAATATAAGTGTAGTTCATAATCATCACTTCATATGTGTATTGCATAGGTATTTCTTTGGAATTGAAATATTTCTTCCTGGAGGGAGGAGAGAAGGAGAAAGATAAAAGTTGAAGCAGTCCTCTAAGACTCACAGAAATAGCAGTAACCCAGAGGCTCACCAAACTCAGAAAGTCCTGTAATCCACAAGGCCCCCTCCAAGACTATAAAGCAGCCAACGATCGCTGAGAAGAGGAGGTGCTCTTTGATGGAGGTGCCTGCATCTGTGCACAAAGCTCCGTGGATGTAGTTTTGTGAGTCTTCATTCACACTTAGTGAGGCTTTTATGTAGCTGCCAGGCATACTCCTGAAAATAACTTATTTACCATTTTCTTGTCAGTAACCCCAAATAAACTCATGGGTTTATGATTTCCAGGAAATGTCACATAAAGGCATAACATTTTGTTTTTCTTTAAAAACAAAATGAAACAAAAATCCTCAAACTGGGACATGGCTTTGTTAAGAAGCCCGGACTAGCCTCAACCTTGTGGTCTTCTAGTTTCAGTCTCCAGGATGCTAGAATTGCATGGATATCCCCCCATTACCACTATATGTATTTCTGAAATGTCTTACATCAGAACGAGTATATGTTTTCCTCTGGGTAAATGGAAGGCAGCAAATGTCCTGCGTCCCATTTTATACTGTGCTCTTTATTTTATTATATGAAGAACAATACATTTAGGAGAATTCCCATGGCAAAGAATGACATATAGGGGCTGCTTCTGGAGCAGCATTTCACCATGTGTGGGGTTGCTTATTGACTACTGGACCTGACAACTATGTACTTAAGACCTTTGCCCTTGATTTTCATCACTGTCATCCCCAGTACCCATCCATGGAGAATAACAGAACATCCATCAGACATAATCTATGTGGAAGTTAGAAAGATGGGGGACCTAACTGAGCTATTCTCTGAGAAGAGGAACAAACAGCACTTAATTTCAGAGTTGTGGTATTCGGCTCTGGTTTGATCTGCGTATGTACGCTACCCACTAAAATTTTTATGCTGATATCTTCCTCCCCACTGTGATTATATTAGGAAATGTAGCTTCTGGGAAATGGGTAAGGAATGGAGCTGAGTGGTCTGGAATGAACCACTGTACCAATGTACAGTGCCAACGTGCAAGCTTCCCTTGTAGCTCCCTCCAAGGGTGGACACAACAAGATCTGTAAATCGGGAAGTTGTCTCTTTAAAAAATTGCTTTTTTTTCTCTTTTTCTTTCTTCTTTTTTATCATGTGTACTTGTGTGCTTGTGTGGGTGTGTGTACAATGTGCAGGTATCCCCAGAGGCCAAAAGATGGTGTCAGATCCAATGGAGTTATAACTACTGGTCATTATGAGTCACCTGAATTGATTTTTGGGATAGAATTGAATCTTTTGGAAGACCAGCAAACACTCAACCTCTGAGCCATCTCCGCAGCCCTGGGGAAGAGGTCTCTTGATGGAGCAGAATCAGCTAGCCCAGTGACATTAAATGTTCCAGGCTTGGGATCTGTGAAGAGAGACAGTCTGCTGTTTTCAAGGACCCACACCAGCCCTGGACTGTAGCGTTTTGTTAGACCAAACCCAGTGGCCAGAAACAGTCAGTCTCAGGATGATCAGTGAAGACTTTCGGGCAATAGTCCTGCAGCAGCTGCTAGCATCCATTGCCCTAGATACTTCTTTATCTTCTGCGAATGGAAGAAAACTAAAAAAGTCACTAATTCGCAGTCATTTTCTGAGGCTGTGCTCTCTCCCTGCACCAGCTCTATGCTGTGGCTTCATCCCTTTTCTGTGCTGACCCTCATTTGATTTATCAGGGATAATACTTGGTAATTCAGGTTGACATTGTTCCCTGTGTCTGATGATAAACACTTTGGGGAAACCAGGAGATCTATTTTTATATTAAATAATAATGCTGGCCTTTTCATTATCCCTTCAGAATTGCAAATCAACCCCACTCTCTAGGCAAAAAGAGGAGTGAGGATTTGTTTGGTGTCAACTCCCACATAATTATCTTATTTGGCATTACTTTCAATGGGGCTTTGTTACTCAGGACCAGGAGAGGGCAGTGGGCTTCCTGTCTTCAGTGTTGTGAAAGCCTGGCTCCAGGCTCTGTACAGCAGATCTCTCGCCTTTCTCTGTAGCAGAATCCGTATTTCTCCCTCCCAAGCAGGGGAGATCTCTGAGCTTCACTAAAAGGCTGCGTTTTTATGTAACACTCCTCTTGGGGCTTTGTGTCTTCTCCAATTCCTACCCGGAACTGGGCAAAAGCAAACTTAGTGCTTGCAAAGAAAAACAATTTCTATTTTGTAACATAGCTTGTCTTTGCATTTCCCATTTTTGTGTGAGAAGATATATTTAATATTGTGTGTGTATGTGTGTGTCTGTATGTGTGTGTGTGTGTTAGAGAGAGAGAGAGAGAGAGAGAGAGAGAGAGAGAGAGAGAGAGAGAGAGAAGCTTCCTCTGGAGAGCAAAAGAGGACCCTGGAGCTCCTTGAGCTGGCACCGTGAGTGGCTCTGGATGCTTAGTGTGGGTGCTGGAAACTGAACACTGAATTTTGGGGAGAGGATCAAATGCTCTGAACTATTGAACCATCTCTGTGTCATACCCGTCTCTTTCCTATGCTGGTGAACTGAAATCACAGCGTGCTAGGACCCCGGTGCTAAGACCCCGGTGAAGAAGGCAAGAAGGAAGGGACGCCGCTCGTGTCCAGCAGCATTTTCCTTGCGATATCCTACTGCCTCAGTTAATGCTCAGTGTCAAGCATGTGTATGAACACATTTGATGCTAGAACTGATGGCCTGCACATACAGTTTCTTTCTTCTCCCGCTGCCTCTTTTTCAAACCTACATCTTTGAATTCCATTAACTTATATAATTGTTGTGTTCCCTCACAAGGGTACCTAATATATATCTGGCTAGTTTTAAGGAACACTGAGTTTTCTCTGTGGGATGATTTGGGGGTGGCTTGGGAATTATTATTGGCTGTGCTATAAATGGCTAAGGGGGTAGGAAGGGATGCATCCAGGACACAATTAACGCCTACAATGGTGCAGTCTGTGTGTCACCTACAGAAATAGCTGTGTGCAATGACAGTTCATCATGATTTCTAGGTATTTGGTTTGAATAAGTGTACATATGGAGATATATACGTGTTTTTCTTTGTGTAATTTGTCATAGATATGCATCCTTCTATCTGTAGTGTGATTATTGTTCCTTCTAACTTCCACCTGTCATCTTTATCCTCTATCGTCTGCCACCTGTTTTTTGTCTACCTACATACATGCCTGTGTGCACTTGTATGTATGTATCAATGTCTATATATCTACTTGCGTATACATGTAAGCATGCATATATCTACCTAACTTCTATCTGCAAACATATACATGTATATAAATATGTATGTATGTATGTATGTATGTATTTATGTATGTATGTGCCTACATAAGTCATAGTTCCATTGAAACAATACATCACACTTATTTTCCTGTAATTATGACACCCCAAATTGTAGATTGGTTACCTCAAAAGGAGTCTAGAATATTGCTAAAAGATATTTTTCTTAAGGATCTGCGTTCTCATTAGTCTTCATTTTACAGTTGTTGTTTTTTTTTGTTGTTCATTTTCCCCTTGCTTCCACCTATACTTGATGAAGCACAAGGCAAAAATTAGATTATACACAAATTGTACACTGATTTATTAGCCTGAGCCAGGACTTTAATGAAGGAAACAGTGAAAACAGCTCTTAGGGGATATGTTTGAGCTGAGTTCTGCCATCCTGGGTTTCAGTATGAATTTAGGGTGGGGTATTCTGTGTCTCTTTCCTTACATTAGGAATGAGGAATGTGTCTGTGTGTAGATACCCTGGTGTGCTTAGCCGGTAGGCTGATGGCTGTGAATACATCCATGAAATACCTTGCTGAGCAGGACCCATACCTTTTTTTTTGTTTCCAGACAGTCAGGCTTTTGTATTTTCTAGGGTATTTGACTCTGTGTCTGTCTCATGCTTTCTTTGTCATATGAATGTGACCACACCAATAAGATTTACCTGATCCACATTTGAAACCATAAATTCCACTTTAGAATGTCAGCTCTACTGCTTGCACACTTAGATTGGAGGGGGAAAAATCTTTTGATCTCCTTAATGCCCTCATCTGTAAACCTAAGAGGAAGTCATGAGAGTTGCAGCCCTTAGCAGTTCAGAGACATAAATGATCTAACACTGGCAGGATTTTAGCATAAAGACACTCATGCAGCCAACACCAACCTGGGTCCTGATTCTCCCTTGTTGCCTGTGATGTCTGGACTCGTGGCCTTTCATTGTGCTTTTGGAAAATTACTACAAGCAGTGCTGACAGTCACGCATCAGCTGCAAGAGGACTTTTGCAGGCAGCCACATGGCCCATTTATGCCTTTAAGCAATTTGCAGTTTATCCATCAAATCACCTAAAATATAACTAGAGTCAGTTTCTCTTTCCCATGTAAACAGCTCATGTCCTACCCTTGGTTTTTCCAGAAAATGTTGGAATCCTTGCGTGCAGCTTTTGGGGGAAGGGCTAGGGGTGAGAGCTTCAAAGCCTTGCAATTTGTTGTCTGTGTCAAGGGATGCCTTTTATTATATAATATCAAGGGTTGATAAAGTTGTTAATTCTTCATGTGTCTGAAGTAGTGACACACGGCAAGCAGCTCGTTATCCCCAGCACAAAGCACAATTACTCAATATATAGAGAGAAGCTGTTTTCCAATACTGCCTTATATCTACATTTCCCTGTGCTGGCTAATGTCTGATATTGATTCTGAATAATTCAGATAGCAATAAAATTGAGTTTGCATGACAGTCAATCAGAGGCATTTTATATTTAAAGCTCAACGGGAGAAACAGGGCATCTTCTCACCTTCTGAATTTCAAAGACATTAAAGTAATTGTAAGTCATTAAGGTAATTTCTCCCTATAATCTGGACAGTTAATCTAATTCATGTACAACCCAAAACAGTAGTAAGAGAAGAATAGATGAATTTTTGATTGCTAATATATGTATATACATACAAGCACACATAAATGTAAGTAAGCACACACACACACATACACACACATAAACACACACACACACATACTTAGACTTAAATTACTTTTCTAGTTGCTGTAAAAAGTACCTGACAAAAGCCACTTAAAGAAAGATTTATTTTGGCTTCCAGGATACAGTCCGTCCTGACAGGCGTGGCATGGTGGCAAGAACAAGATATGGCTGATCATGTTATATCTGCATTCAGGAAACCAAGAGATGAATGCAGATGCTTAGCTCGTTTTCTCTTTTCCATTAAGTGTAGGACCCCAGCCCAACAAATGATGTCACTCACACTCAGGGTAGGCCTTCTGCTCTCAGTTAAATATCTCCAGATCCAACTACAGATAGAAGTTTATTGCCTAAGTGAGCTTAAATCCCTTTAAATTAACAATCAAGATTAACTGTCTGTTTACACACACACACACACACACATACACACACACACACACACAGAGAGAGAGAAAGAGAGAGAGAGAGAGAGAGAGAGAGAGAGAGAGAATTACTACTCACTAATATATAACACAATCATACAATCACATGGGGATAACTTTGAATGGTCTATAGGATGTTGGCAAAGGACAAATGACTCAGGGAGCACACTTGCAATGAAGCCTGACTCTCTGTGTTTGAACCCCGGAATACAACTCCTGAAAGTCATCCTCTCACCTTCACATGTGCACTGTGGCTTGTGTCCATACAAGTACATACTTATAAGTACACCCTCTCATACACATATGCTGATGATGAGGATGGTAGTGATGATGATGATGTCATTAATGATAACGACAAACACATAAATTTTAAATGGCTCATTGGGCCCTATTCCAGGTTTTTGCAGTAGCATCAGATAGATGTGGAGTGACTTTTGGTGAAATAGAAATCGACACAAAGAAGCTCAGGTTCTGGTAAGGTTTTATGATGGTTTTGTTATTCTTACCCATTCTTACCTGTGTATATAAACACACACATGTTGGGGTCTGTTATTTATACACTGTAGTATATCATACCACATTGTAGAATAATATATAATGATGTCCTATGTTATTACACATATATATTTTTATATATTGAATTATATATAAGCAGTAGATGTCTACAGGTTATAGAAACTCTGAATTGCTCTGAACATCAGGGTTTGTAAAAAGCTCCAATATTTGTACTTTAAAATTAATTTTTTCTTTGTGAAAATCATACGTGAGTACTTTGTCTAAATAATTTCTATTAAACCCTCACCTCCTCCAATGCCTCCCTTGCCTCTACTCCTCAAATTAATGATTTCCTCTTCAGTTGTTCTCTCTCTCTCTCTCTCTCTCTCTCTCTCTCTCTCTCTCTCACACACACACACACACACACACACACACACACACACACACACATGCACACGCACACACAGACACATACTCTGGCATACAAAAAGATACACACATTTACACACACATACACAGACAGTTCAAGTCATTCACTAAGTGATGCTCATATGTACATGTGTTTAAAGTTGACTACATACATGGGACTGGATATCTGATTAGGAGGATCATTTCTTGAGAATACTGATTCTTCTTTCTCAGAAGCCATTAAATGCCTGTAGCTATTCATCTAGGGGTGGGTCCTTGATCTATTTCCCTATCTTCCTTGGCATGTGAACTGATAGTGTTGTACAGAATTGTTTCTTAGTCATGGCATAGAGTGATATCCATGAGAGATGGCACATATACATAGATTCACTCCAACCGCATTTCCATATTGTGCAGTAACAGGGTATGAAAGGTTTTCTTTCAGTAACCATGTAGAAAGTTAGACCATTCCAGTTTGGATAATAAAAACAGAAGATTCCTTAGATACAGCTTGCTGGATAGCCTGGGACTTCCAACTGGGGGAACATCATCCAAACCCCGTAGAAGCATAACTCTGTAAAGGTTTCCTGGAGTCTTGGAACCTTGCCTCACTCTATCTTGGGTTCAGGCCTGTGAACCTGTTTGATTGCTCTCAGTCTTGCTGTTCAGATGATCTAGGTGTATGAAATCCTACCTAGCTGAATGAGACTTTAAAGTCTAGATTTATGTTGGTATAGAAAGAGGTCATTCCCAGCCATGTACAGAGGCTTTTCATCCTAATGGACGAAGTACTTCAGGGCACATGGTTTTGAGAGAAGGTTGTTTAGAAAAGAAAGTGGTGTACAGTGAGACTCTAACTTGTATGCAGAACACCCCGCTCTAGGAAGACAGAGCAGCTTATCATGCATTCAGACCCTGCTGTTGCTCTCCACTCTACTTCCTCAGCATTTCCCCCTCCAGGAAATCATTTGGAGCCTTGGAAGTAACCAGGCAGCTAATCTGATGCTCTTTAGATGTCCCCAGGCTGTCTGTTAGGAAGAGAACTCTCTACTTCTGCAGTTCCAGATTTCTTTGACTTAAGCATTTGCCTCCTTTAAAGGAGTCTAAAATCATTGTAACTCTTTATCCATCTGGAGAGGATAAAGGGACACAATAGCAAAACCTGAAGAGATACATGAATGATTTATATAAGGACATGGTGCATTCTTCCTGCCCTGAGGGACTCTGTGGACAGGGTTGCCTGAGAAACCTGTTAAAGGTGGACTCACTGTGGGACTGATAGATGACAAGTCTACTTGGGTCAAACTTGTGTTCACTTTATAACATAGAACATATTGTGTCATATATATATATATATATATATATATATATTAGTTATGGTGCCTGGATTCATGGGTGGCAGTGGTATCATTGATCAATGAAGATAGATCCTGGTCATCTATAGTAAGCTGTCAAAAAATGTACAAGAAATCTTACATTCATTTCCATTGTTCTGTATACCAAAACCACGAGAAGTGTCACTATTAAACACAGTATCAAACACTGTTATGTGGATCATAGAACTCTTGAGTTGGAAGCCAGTTTAGGTACCGTCTATTCAGTTGCTAATACTTGCTGAAGAAAAGAGCCACACTTGGACATCACTAATCTTGGACTTCACTGGACTCTACCATATCTGATATTCCATATCAGAGTGCTCAAGCTTGCAGTATGGATATTTCTGTATTTGCAAGTGCTGCAGCAATTATTATGATGATCTAGAATTGATATTTAACAAACCTTGGGTTAGTTAGAATCATTAATGCTTCAAATTAAGAAAGAAAGAAAGATTATATCTTCTAACCCAGATCATGAGCAATGTTATAGACCCCATATTTCAGGAATATTATTTGATTATTTTTTACAAACTAAATTACCCCTTCTGGTGTAAAGCTTGAATCTGAAGATAAATACTGAGAGGGTGAATAGTGCTAATATCACAGGGCAGTGGCCAAGGCAGAAATGAAGGCAGATTCTAGAGGAAGGGGATGCCTATGCTCAAGTGGAGGATAAGTGGTGTGGTGAGGATGTGGGGGAGGATAAAGGGTAAATAAGAGGCTGCTGGGACACTGTTCCATCGCAGGCAGAACAAGCCTGTTTTTTCACGATTGCTCTACGTTTAGTATATGGCTGTACCTCAGAACACAGTATCCATGAGCATGGGTATCAGTACTCTAGAGGAAGAGAACAGAAAAAAATGAATATGTAGTTTCAAAACATTTCTTAAGATTGACTTACATGATACAGGCTGGCTACCTTCATAATGAGAAGGCTGAGAATATAGCTGTTCCCTTCAGGAGACCCAGAGTTTATAGCAGTTACAGTCTCATATTGAAGGAGGCCTGTAAGGAGGCCGCCATCTTCATTCCAGGGCATAAGCTGAAGATGCTGGGTTGTGATGTCAATGAAGGAAAGTAGCAAGAGTAGAAACAATGGCATAGAAGCTCTCTACAGGAGCTGGAGGCACAATGACACAAAAGGCGAAGGTTAGTCCTGGAACTTTTAATCTTTTAGTAGACTACCTGTAGGCAGTACCATCCACATCTGAAGTGGCTCACCCTACTTCAAATAACCTGATTCAGAAAATCCAGGGTATGACCAGCAGCTCTTCTCCTATTTGATTTTAGATCCATCCATAGTTGACAACTCTATAGATGACATTAATCAAGTCATCTACTGCAAAAGGCTGTCTCTCCTGTATCCTTAGAGATCATTGCCTTTCTGTGTTCCTATAGACTTTACCTACTAACACCTTTGTTTTTATGTACAAGGGCATCTTCCAGCATTTTTGAGTTAAGTTGCTCTGAAAGTAGAGGGGGAAGACTCGACTTTTTGAGGATTCAAAAGTCCAGGGAGAAACGTTAAATAAATGACTTGTAAGTTGGTGTGTGTGTGTGTGTGTGTGTGTGTGTGTGTGTGTGTGTGTGTGTATCCTAGCTCTCTGATCTCTTGAGTGAGATGATGCTGAGACTATTTATTTTACATATTTCCCCATGTGCAAATATCCATTGTATACATGCCTGGCTCCTTTGTACATCTTCCATGTACATGGCTCCTTTGTTTTCTTAGTATATACTCTGTGTAAAAGTTCACATGCTTCGGCAACTCCACTAGACAAAGAATCACTCATGATTTTGTTTCTCTTCTGTTGCTATGGTAAAATATTCTTTACAAAGCAATCTCAGGGAGGAAGGATTTGCATCTTGACTTAAATTTCTAAAGGGGTAAAGTCCATCATGTCCTGGAAGACATGACAAACTGAGAAAGCCAGATCATCACATTTCATGTATAGTCAGGAAGCAGACATAGGCTGATAAACTATACTGCCCACCTCCTAAAAATTTCAAGACTTTCTCAAATAGCACTGATATCTGGGGACCAAACATTTAAGCACATAATGCTATGGTGGACATATCACAGTCAAACCCCAATCCCATAAAAATGGCTCCGGGTGTGTCTATAAAGTAGTTCCAGAAAAGGCTAACTGAGGAAATGGTCGTGCACAGAAGAGCACAGCTCCTGCTCAGTGTTTCCACGGAAGGATGACCTCCACTCCTGTCCAGATTATGTCAGTCAGGGTTCTGTGTTGTTGCAGAACAGATAACAGACACATAATAAATAAGTGTTGCACTTGTTTTTAGTTTACCTGGGCAACCATTGTTGAAGTATCTTAAGCAGAATCATCATCACATAACTTATTTATCTCTGTTGAAATGATACAAATACAAGGAAAAAGGACAAACTTCTTTTACATATTTTAACAACAACAAAAAAATAATTACAATTTATTTGCCAGACCTTTGGGTATATAGGTGTCCATATTGAAGCCAGGGGACAATTTTAACTGTTGTTCCTCAATTCCATATGTCTTTATGTTACATCAGGTTCTCCATTGGTTTCTAATTCATACAGTAAACTAGTCTGGCTGAAGAGAAGCCTTTAAAACACTACTTCCATAAACAATGTATTCACCTAGGGCTTTCTCTTATAAAAAGTTGGAAAAAGAGACATGCATCTATAGAAACAGTATTGAAATGTTCAATTATGAAAACGTGGACCTTCAGCAGTAATGAGCCCTTTCCTAGCTTACCAGGATGAGCTTTGAAAGTGCGTGCTGACTTGCAGGCTTGAGAGCCCTGGCGAACTCCTTCCCGTGAGAGTCAGCCTTCAGCTGGACAGCAGCATCACGGCCAGGTGGCTAACTTCACGATCCACTACCAAAAGACACACTGCTTTAATCTGCGCACCACATACTTGAGCAGGGATCGTGTTTGTCAAATAAATTCACTCTATCTCACAGCCTTCCTGAAAGTTAAGTTTAAAAAGAGAAGAAGAGCTTTTATTATGGGTTTAATAAGGGCAGGAGAGAATTGGCTAGGTCAAGCTAGTCAATATTTTTGGAATGAACCATTTAATATTTAATAGGAAGAAAACACAAATAATATCCGTACTTGAAAAATGCCTGAAAATTTGAGCTCTGAAGTCTGAGAGAGCTGAGTTCTTGTCTCAGCTCTGTGGCTGGTGGGAAGATGGAGGAGTGGATGCTCACCTGGTTCCTACCTCTGTTTTTAGCTGGGTTACATGCCTACTGTGTGTCAGCCTCTTTTCTGGTGGCCAACAGCCATTTCTCTTTACCGTGAATAGCCCCCTTCTCAGTTTCTGAGGATTTTTATGAAAAAAAAAATCTCTGTGTGTGCAGGATGGGGCATAGTTCCAGATAAAATATTCAGTTTATTCCATTGTTGTCCTGTATGTCTTGCTGTGCTTCTATTGGATGACCCTCATATAGTCTTCCTGAATGGAATGTTCAAATCATATTAGAGGATCGCACTGGCTTTCTTGACAATTTCAGACTTCACCAGCTTTATTTCCACGTTTCGGTATGCCTTTGATCTCAGTTTACTCCCATACAGCTTTCCAGTTGTGTGAAATCCGACTCCTCCATTCAACTTGCATTGAAAATCTATAAAGGCCCTTTGTTAAGCGCCATGTGTGAGGGTTTGGATGGATGTATCTACTTTGTTCTGGTGGTAGAGTAGACATCCTCTAGGCTAAGTTTTGAATTCATGTGACTGCTATCATCGATCATACAGCTCTAATACACCAATCATGAGCAATTATGTAGTAGCCATTCCTTTGTAGGGGTCATCTCGTTTAATCCTCGTTATGCCTGTGATTTGGTGATTTGAAAAGATACATCTTCACCATATTACAGTTGAGGACCTAGGTACCAAGAACTAAGTTACTCAAATTTCCCTACAGTGTCAGCGACCCAACTCAGAGCTCACTCTAAATCAATGGGACTGCCTCAAGCCACCTGGGACCATTTCTCTGTCACTAACTTTTTTCTTCTATGGAAGCTCTGTGTATATTTAAATATCATCATGGTAAAGGAGAGTCTGGGTATTGTGCTAGACTTTGCTTCTTCCTTCTCTCTCTTCTGTGCTTGTCCCAGTTGGCACCATATATGTGGTGTTTGTCGTATCCAGACTATATTCCCTATAATGTCTAAAAGTATAGAAACAGATGTGATGTGTATTTTCTCAGTAGCTGTTGGTGTTTAAATAGCACTAGAATGTGTTAAAAGATGAAAACTAGTGGTTTACTGTTAAATATGGTTGATGATAGAGAAGATGTGGGTTTAGTTAAAGTAATAAGAAATCTGCTCTCACCAATAGAATTCTATTTGGGGACATACATTAAACTCAGTGCCTTGTTACTCCATCTTGTCAGTTATGGAAATCTATCTCACTGTTCACAGAATATTGGGGGATTATGAAGATTTCATGGAGAAGTATCTTGCTGCCTCTTTGAGCAGTGTCTCACAGAGCATTATATCTTCACGAAATGGCTATTTGTCTCTCAGCAAGTCTTTCTTCAGAGAACTCTGAGCAACATGATGTTTGCTGCATATTTTTCTGCCCATTTAGAATTCCATTTCCCCACAACACTAAACCCTGGATCCTAGGAGTCCCCATACCACAGAAAGATGCCCGAGTGGCAGGAGAAAAAAAAACCACGGATGGAGATCAGAGAGCCTCTTGCACCATGAAGACACAGATAGGAGGAAAAGAAAACTGGAATGGGAACATTAGTTACATAATTCACAGGCCCTCCTCCTGTGACTACTTGGAGTAAACAGATGGCTGAAGAATGAGCTTCTTTTTTTTCCTTGCTTGCTTCAGTTTTTGGAACGTGTTTATTTCCCTAGATGAATTACTCAGGTAGATAAACGCATTCCTGAAAGTGATTGAGGGACGCATCAATGTGGCCATCCCGACATTTTCTGACCTAGTCGAGATGGAATAAGTTTTGCTTCACATTGTTTTAACTTCAGAATGCAACCGTAGCAAACACAGCTCTCGTCTCCAATGACGTTGTGAAAAACAATGAGTGCAGGAAGCCAGCTTGTGATTGACGTGTCACTGATGTGCAGGCCAGATGTGGCATATTTCATTCTTGCACAGTGGGTTCCAGATGCAGAAGATAAAAAGATGTGTCAAGTGGGATATTTACAAGTATGAAACAATAGACTCTGAGTCCAAGTATGTATTTATCAAGGAGTGCTCTAATCAATTAGTAATGTCTGTTCTGGCTGACGCATTAGCTCTAATCAATTAGTAATGTCTGTTCTGGCTGACGCATTAAAAATAGTTACCCAGCCTCTATTTCGGCAGTTTTGACTCCTTTCGTTTTTGCACTGCAGTGTTTGTTTTCCTAAATAGAACACGTAATAAATTACAGTAGAGAAGGACAGTGTATAAGACCTTAGTATCATTAAAATTATTTGTTAAGTAAGACAGTAAGAGAATTTTGAGCAGTACAAAGGAAAAATGCTACATGAATTTAAACTCTTGCTGTACATATAGTGGCATGTCTCTACAACAATAAAATTCAAATACCTATTACAGTTATTAGTGGGTTTTATTTTCTCTTTTAATAATTGGAAAATATGTTAGATATATCTGTGCTTCTGGCTGAGATAGAATAACAGGTATTGAATTAGTGTCTCACAAAACCATGTAATGACCAGAACACATGGAATGGTGGTTTATATAACATTATACTATGCAGTTCCTGAACAGATAGGAAGAAGTGAGTGGTCCAGATTTCTGCTTTGTCTGGAGTCCATGTGCATATAAAGGGGATTCCAGAAACTCCAAATCTTATACACAAAGCCACATGATTATAACATGAATCTCAATGATGAATAACTAAGTAGGTGGGAATCTGCAAAGATAGAGAAAAATTGACAATAATTCTTGTCACCGGGCTGTATTCAATGCATGCAGACCTGTCTATCCCCAGCTTGTAGATTAACCTTGTTTCCAGGAGCCTATGAACCATATTGTAGGTGCTACTCTCCTGATTAGCTTTGTCTGTCAAGTGACCCAGCATAGTGTCATGTGAGAAGAGAATCTGAAGTGAACAATTGCCCAGATCAGGCTGTCCTGTGGGCGACCTGTCTTAAATGTTAACTGATGTAGGATGGCCCAGCCCACTTTGGGAGGCATCATTCCCAGGGCAGTTGATCCCAAGCTGTGTAAGAAAGCATGAACTACTGAGGAAGTCAGAGAATGAACTAGAAAGAAGTGTTTTGTCATGGTTTCTGGCTGTGTAAGAAAGCATGAACTACTGAGCAAACCAGAGAATGAACTAAAAAGAAGTGTTTTGTCATAGTTTGTGGCTTCAAGTTCATGCTTTTTCCCTTACCTTAACTTCTCTCAATTATAAAAATGTGACCTGGAAGCATAGTGCAAATAAATCCCATCATCCCTAGGTTGCTTTTGTTCAGAGTGTTTTATCATAGCAGCATAAAGGAAACTAAGAGACAAATATGATACAACAAACCTTAGCAGAGGCAAAATTACCAGAATCACAGTGTATTCTCTGACTATGTTGGAATCAAATTAGAAACCAGTGAACACAGACACAGCAATAAAATCTCCAGTTACTAAAACTAAGACTTAAATTCTCAGTTTGCATTGAGATTTGTGAAAATAAGTACACACCACAAGCTTATAGATGTCTTCATATAAAATGGGAAATATATAAATTTAAATAGTTAAATAAACCCAAAGCAGGTAGAAAACAGAAAAAAACCTGAAGTCAATAGAATTGAACACCAACAAATATTGAAGAAAAGCTGATTACTTAAGAATATAGAGAGAAGTTGCCACATATACCCAGAGTAGATAGATAAAAGGAGAAGTAGTTGGAATAATTATGATTTCCCAGTAGGAGTCAAAGGATATCTGCCAAAGGAATGGTGCCTCTCACAGTGGGCTAGGCCCTCCTTCATCAGTTAGCACTCAAGACAACGCCCTAACAGATTGTCTACAGATGAGTCAGATCTCGCCAATTTCTCACATGAGGCTCTTTTCTTTGTTGATCTGAGTTTGATATTCAGGACCTATGTGGTAGGAAGATAGAAGTGACTCTTGCAAACTACCCTCTAATTTATGCCCCTGTGGCATGTATCTGGGTTTATGTACAGATACACTAAGATTTAAACATACACACACACACACTCACACACTCACACACATTTAAATTTTATAAATATATTTAAATTATTTTAACATTTAAAATATAGTATCAGATTATACACATTAATTTGAAAATTTGGAGAAAGCAAACCAATTCCTTAAAAAACATACTCCCAATTATGTTCAACTTGTACGCATGACCAAGGAGAGCTTTGAGTGTGACAAAGTACAAAACTGCAAACTTCCTTAAAAAAACAGTATTTTGTGATTCTCTTTTGTACTTTGACTCTGCAATATTCCAACTTGAGTATTGTAGATCTCAACATTGCATCCCAATGTCCGGACAGGAGCACTCTCTTGTCTCTACTCAATATGTATTCAGAAATGATTTGCATGACCTGTAAATAAAATTCACAACTGGCAAGTTTTGTCAAAAAGAAGTTATCTAGATGGTTTCCCTGAGGAATTGTGTATTATTTAGAATGATGACTAATAATTGCTTTCTGATAATAAGTGGAGAAACACACCCTAACTTATTTAATGAAACCGGTCAGATAAAAATTATATAACAAGGAAAGTGAATGCTACAGACCAGTATACTTCATGAACATTGACATAAAATACTTAAAATATTTTCATACACATTCTAACTATATAGGAAAAGAAATATATGACCTCATTGAATAGGGAGTTCAGGCATGCAACATTGGTTCAATATCTGGAAGTCAATGCCATCCACTCTATCGATTGCTTAAAGAAAAATTTTAGAGTCTTAAAGTTAGTGCTGGTTCCCACATGACAAATTGATACCTATCCAAAACTCTCAGGAATCTAAGAATAGAACACATATCTTAAGTTTTTAAAAATTGCAGAAGTTTGAAGCTAGTATTATAGTTAGTGGTATAGTTAGACACTTTCTATAAAAGAGTGGGATGGAAGTGCCTGTCATTCATAGTATGAAGGTTCTATCCTTTATACTATACCATATATATATATATATATATATATATATATATATATATATATATATTAGGGTTTTAGTGCTCTGAAGAAACACCATGATGTGGCTATTGCTCTAAAAGAAGAGAGAAAGAGAGAACTGTTTTGCATTTCTGAGAAAATTTTATTGGCTTTTTGGATAAAATTTATTTACACTTCTGCTGGAACCAGCACATGGCCTCCACTTTGCTGATTCTGTGTTTGGCCCCAATGCAGCTTGTTCTGTGCTTCTTGTCTGCAATGTTGAAGCCTGGTCTACCCATCACCACATAGAAATCCAGGTCATAGATGTCAATGCTTGGGTCATATTTGATGCCCAGGTTAATGTGTTCTCAAATCCCAAAGCCGAAGTTACTAATATCTGAGAAGTTATTCTTCTGTAATTCTTATTCTCACACTGTCAGGCTTTTCTCCAGAATCTCCTTATGGAATGTTCCATGGACTGTGCAGTGAACAGCAATTTTCTCATTTCTCCAAATGCCAAAGGACCCGACAGTGTATCTAGCTATAGAAACACAGGGGTCTGGCCTGTGAGATGCTCCTAGACCTTGGCTGCCCATGTCAGTCTGTCTCCGCTCTCCCCAACACAGGCAGAGTGTTGCTTCCTATGACTCAATGGGAGATATTTTTGTTTAAACCACCACAATATTGCATACACACACACACACACACACACACACACACACACACACACACAGAGAGAGAGAGAGAGAGAGAGAGAGAGAGAGAGAGAGAGAGAGAGTCAGTCTTCACCAAGTAACCAAGTATTCACCTAGAAAATGAAATTAGGATATAAGAATGCATTCCAGAAATAATTGTATTTATAAATTCTTGTTAAAAAAGAATTATAAGATAGTAAACTTTATACATGCAGTGTCTTTCTTTTTATGTCACTCCATACAAGGAAACAATTTAGATGCTGAAAATGACCACATGTGGGATAGCTTTGAACATTAGTGTTTAAGTTGCAATTGTTCTCATCACCAAATTCAGTTTCTAAGTTATTAAATCTATTCATGCACATACTTGAACCATTCCAGAATGGATACATAGTATAACACATTAGGTTGTACAGGATAACTGACATGCACATGCTTTTAATTGTCAATTAAAAACGGCTGGGAAGCAAGGTAAATGCTAGATACTCCGCATCATTATCTGTACAGTGGTGCCCTGTAAAAACAATCAGTTTCTTGATCACATAAACTTCCATTGTCTACTTTTACTGAAGTTCCTTCTGGTCCTGGTTTGAAGAAAATATTTAGCCTAAAGTGAAATCTGCCATATTTGACCACCTTGTTGTGTTTATGAAGATGTCTACTTTGATGTCAGTGCACACAGACATCAGCTGAGGGACACATGAACCTGTCATCCCACACCATGGATCGTGCAGTGGAGGAATGTAGCTGACACACTCTGAACTGACCAGGACTGCATCATCTCCACTGAGACGGAATGATTTCTACATCATCTTAGCACATGGAAAGGCTACTGGTCTCTAATCCAGATGCTTTGTTTAACAGGCAGTTACAGGGGTACACATTATACTTCTTGAATCCAATTAAAATAAAAAAAATACAGTTTTATGAGACATGACACCAGATAGAATACTCAAGTGCCAACATAGATATTCAACATCACCAGCTAGTGTAGAAATTCAAATTTACAATATAAGAAATTATCATCACTCATATTTGAGTTTAGTAGAGATATATACTATACCAGCGCTTATAGCAGACAGGCATTTGGTGTGTTCTGTATTTCTGGTAAGGGTGTAAATAATGAAATCTTCCTGGAAATTCACCTGGTAGTTTCTCTAAAAAAGTAAATTTATGCTTACAATGCAAGCCAACAATCTTCTCTGTACATCAGTATCCCCAAATAAAAGCTTATGTTCAATACACAAAATAAGAAAAACGTCCTGACCTAACTATCAGGAACAGTTATAAGTCAGAATCTAGACATAAGGCCAGTATTTCCACGGTAAGTGATCACATACATGTACTGTGAATTCTCAGAATATGAACTTTGGCTCAGTGCTGTGGACTGCTGTCCCCTGGGCTCTCAGGAGCTCTGATTACATGTCTGAGATTTGCAAAAGAACAGACAGTTAAAATTTTCTATATGGAGTGAGGAGGGTGTCTGAGGTCCAGTCTTGAGGTGAGGAAATTTGAGCAGTTGATGACTACTAGAAGGGAGACTTAGTTTGGAGTTAGTTGATCCAGTGGGTACCTTGTATCCATGGATGTAAGGGTAGTACCGAATGTACTCTGAGTTAAAAATAATAATAAATAAACATTTTAAAAAGGACTATGAAATTGGGAGAGAGATGTGATGGGTTCATACTGGAGGCAGTTGAAGAAGGGATTGAGGGCTGATTTGAACAAGATGCATACCATACATGTAGCAAATTTTCAAAGAATCAAAAATTATGTAAGCTATTGTTATTTATAGCACCAGCAACATGAATGAATAGCAAGAGAGTCTTAGTGATTGACAACTGGAACGATATTGAATGACTGGTTGCCTTGTGCCTTTTTTCGGCTTCAGATTGCTACTTGATGTGACAAATACACTAGTGACTTCCAGGGTGGCAGCTGAAAGGCAGATTGGTACGGGTAGGAAATAATGACACGAGGGAGATGGTGTTAGTGATTGCTACGGTCTGTGTGTTGATGGCAGTGCACTTATACAACCCTGCACATGAGACGAAAGGGTGTAAATGACAGCACACGGTATGTCAATGTCAGTTCCCAACTAGGATACTGCACTGCCACAGTCTCCAGCTGAAGGGAACAGGTCCCTCCCTGTTACCTTGTAACTGTGTATGAATCCATAATAACTTCAAAATCAAAGTTCCATTGATCTCACGTTTACTGGGTATACTATAAACTCTAAAGAACCCACTAAAACAACAAAACACTCAAGTGTAGCTAATAAGCTCACAGAGGACACAAAATGGAATCAATCTAAAAGTAAACAGTAAAAGAGAAAAGCAACCAGAAAAGAGATAAAAACAAACAGAAAACAAGTGAAATACAGATTTAAACATATTCATATAAAGGGTCGCATTAAGCATGAACGACCTTACATACCAAGTTTAAAGCCAGGGATGGTTGGAATGAAGAGATATCAAACTTAGTTTAGATGGTCCATGAAATGTTCACTTTTAATATAATGACATGAAGAGATTGACAACGAATCAGGAAAAAGGCATGCAAACACTGGTGTGAAGAATAGTGGAGAATGCACATGTGCTATGTAATGCTTTATGTTGTATAAAAACATATTCCCTATAGAATATCGATAGGGAAATTCTGTAGTAGAGATATTCTATAGGGGGAGGAGCTATGCTACGCATAAATAAGATCATTTTGTGGGACAACAGGGGCCAATTAATTGAGAGAGCATGGCAGCTCGATAGACAGTAGATATGCATGATAATCCATGTCTGAAATCTCAGCATTTGAGAGGATAAAGTAGGAAAATAGTGAGTCAAAGGCTAGCCAGAGCTACAAAGTGTGATCCTGCCAAACATGATAAAGAAGACAGACAGCTATAGAGGAAGGGCCCAAGTTCAAAACAAGAAGTTGCAAAAATAAATAACGATAGACAGATTAATTAAAATTAAAAAAAGGTCTAGTGTGTTTGATCAGTTGTGAACATTACAGAAGACAGGTGTTCTAGCAATTTGAGTGTTTGGCCCCATATACATGATTGGGACTAACTGCTTAAGATATATATATATATATATATATATATATATATATATTACTTTAATTCTACAAATTTGTAGCCAATATACAAAAATATAAATATCATCTAGAGAGATATGCATTATATTCCAATCTACTTCTTTGGATCCAGTAGCTTTAATATAAATATAATCACATTTCAATTATAGAACAAAATATATATTTTTGTTATCACATATATGAATTATTTATCATCTATTTATCTACTTATCTGTCATCTATCTCTATCTATCTGTCTGTCTGTCTGTCTGTCTCTCTGTCTGTCTACCTTTTGTAGAGATTGCCAGACTATTCTGAAGTTAGTAGAAAAATGAAGATAACCCAGAGAGGCCAAAATCTTTAAAACCTGTGTACACTAGTTTGAATTCTATTGCTGTTATAACAATGGCCTAAAGAAACATGGGGAATAAAAAGGTTATCACCTTTTCCACTTCCTTTTACTTCCATCACTGAGGTAATTCATGGTAGAAACTTAAAAGAGGGAACCTGAAAGCAAGACTGCTTACTCCCCCACACAGAATTACCAACCAAGATACCCACTCACAGTCAAGAAAGTACAGCAGGAACCACAGAGGATGACATTTATTTGCTAGATGACTTGTTCTCTGGCTAGCACACAGGCCCATGGTCATCTTCCTATATAGCCCAGGAGTACGAGTCTAGGTCGGATACTGCTTATCATGGGCTAGACCCTCCACATTAACCAACATTCAAGACAGTCTCACATAGACCAACCTGATAAAAACAATTGCTCAAGTGAATCTCAGATTCTAGGCTATGTTGAGTTGACAGTCAGTGCTGATGAGGATCCTAGGGTAGACTAAAACTGTTCAATTCCTCAGATCACTGAAAAGCTGTAATAAGTAAACAGTAGGTTTTCATGGTACATGGTGGGGGGCATGAGAAAGAGTGACAGTATAATCTAGATGCTACAATGTTCCTTGCTTGTTCTGCTTTGGATGACCACATGAGAGTTCAATAGACACTACTCAAATATTGATGTCTTGCTCAAGGAGATTCCATTCCTCAGCTGTCCTTTCAATATACTTTCAGAGGTTCCAGAAGGCTTCTCCTCTGTGTGAGGGCTCACACACTCCCACTTCCAATGATGCCTTTACTACATTCCAGCATCTTTCTGTGTGTTTCTGAAGCCCTCACTCATCTGTTCTCTGCAATGCCTTCTCAGAACCCTTTGGAATTTTAAGGACGGTCTACAGAGCATGCCTTATGGGAGCTAATAGCGGTGGACCTTCCTAGGGTTTCACTGTGTCATATGGCATGTGAATGATCTGCATCATTCATGCAGATGATACAGCATGATAGGGAGATTCAGTATCTCCCCTCAAGGTGGCACTTGCACTATCTTCTGTGGTGTTTTCTTTTCAGAAAGTCTCAGATATGGTTCTCTTGAAAACTATGTGCTGCTATGTCACTCCACCCTTAAACCTGTCTCTCAGATCATTACAGCTTTTTCTTATACTGAAATATATCTTGTAGGAACTGTCTACCCTGTGAGTATCAGGTCCTACAAAGGATTTCCTGGGAGATGTGAACGGAGTGCTCAGAATCATCTGAGTGATGTTTCGCTCTTTGGCTCTCCTCAACTTCTGAAGTTGTTTTTCCAGCATAAAACTTCCATACATAATCATACCTGATTACTACATGGTAACCAGCTGTTAAAAACTCCAGTGCTCTGTCAACTCTGGCATCTTGAGGACTGGGCTACATTTCCCAAGTCCCCTTCCCCTTATAGGTCCTGGGCTGTGTGGGCTGATGGATTTTTTTCCACCAGTAGTGACACTTTTATTGTACCATTTTCGCAATACTTTTGTTTGCATTAACTGAACTTGTGTATCTAATTAGTATCCAGTAGAATCATTCTTATTCTGATGTTATTTATGATGTGATTTACTAGCATCTCAATTAGGCAATAAATGCATATTTAATTGAATGCCATTATGGGTTCAGTATCATGCTGTGCATAAATACTAGAGATATATTGATCTAGCCCTGCCTCCCCTGTCTTCTCTCTTCTTTACTCTTTTCCTGTCCTCCATACTTCCTCTCCTCTCATAGTCTTTCCCTTACCCCACTCTCTTCTGTATGTATACACACACACACACACACACACACACATGTATATATATATGCACATAAATCCCTACATACTATGATATATATGTATATAAATCTGCCTATGTATGAAATATCTATACATAAATGATGTTAAATATGTTATGAATTTAGGTCTACTGAAGAACTATCAGAACGCATTATCATCCACATTTAATTTTTATCCTCCAATACTTTATTATGCAATTTGATGCAGTCAATGAATGAGAAAAGCAAGTTCTCCAGTGATCTAAGGAAAACAAAGAAAGGCCTTCTGAGGTAAACTAATCTGATTATTCATGAGTAACATTGCACTGCCATTCAGAATCCAGTGAACAATGTCAGACAGAGCACGTTCCAGGGAGGGCATATGGTATTTGACAGAGAAAGTTCTTATTCTCACATCTGGATTAAGTTCTGATTTTGTTTTATGTTTAATGTAATGTCCTGCTTGAACAAGTTGTCTGTCTGTAGAGTATAGACCACTTTCTGTGGCATCGAAAGTGGATGATGTTACCAACCCCTTTGTGTGTGGGAAGAGCATCTCACATACTCTATGATTCTTTGTGAGATGTGTGGACATAAGCAGTGGTTTGATCCTGTCACTCAGGTGCTTGGTGATACAAACCATCCTTGAATGTAGGACTCCTATTCCTTTGAGTTTGTAGGTAAGAACATCAAGTAAATGAGTTTAATTCACCCCTTTATGTACCCATTGTTGGATATCTAGTCTGGCCCCATTTTCTAGTTATTGTGAGCAGCAGCAGTGAGCATGGATGAGTGATATCTCTGTGGTAGGATATAGAATTCTTTGATTACATGCCTAGGTCTTATAACTGGGTTACGTGATAGTTTTACTCTTAATATTTATAGGCACTTCTACACTGCATGTGTCTGTAAGTTTACACTCCCATCTGCAGTGAATTATGTTTCCTTCTTCTCCCACATCCTTGCCTCAACCTCAAAAAGACAAAAACTACAAGCGCTCTCTCTCTCTCTCTCTCTCTCTCTCTCTCTCTCTCTCTCTCTCTCTCTCTCAATTGTAAATCCTAACATCTAATTTGTTGATATGTGTATTTTTGAGGAAGTGGGTATAAGTTTAAGTTATGAAAGTAGGGAGGAGCCCAGGATTGGGGAAAAGTTGATTTTGAAGGATGGAAGGGTGGTAATTGAACTCATAAGCCATGTAAAAAAGAGGAAAATAGTGATAGCATAAAGATATAATCCTGGAGGTGACCAGGAGAGGAGGGGAGGGGAAAACAGCAGTATGTGGTAAGAGTCAAACCAAACAGAGTATCTGAAGGTTCCATAAGAGATTTGCTTACTTCGGGCACAAATTAAAGATAATGAATACACATAAATGGTCTCAGTGATCTTTAAGTCTAAAGAGCTGCAGTGCTCAGAAACAGTAAAAATGCAGAAAGTTTCTGCTGTCAACAGAGTAGCCAGTGTGATTAAAAAATCACCTAAGAACACCCTGTAAAATGTGTCCATTTCCTCTTGTTTTCTCTCTCCCTTGGAAAAATTGTGAGCAATTCTGAAAGGCTTCTCTCTATGCTCAGAATATACAGAGCAAGTTATCTGTCTCAGGGTGCTAGGTGTCAGTAGACACACAAATGAAAAGGAGAGGGACCTCTCAGAGGTTTATGAATTTTTCTTTCTTGCTTCCTTGACTGGGAAGGACACCTTTGGAACTGATGTAGTGATCACCGCGGGCTGGAATTAAGACTTTAGTGAGGTATGGAAGGTTGTGATCTCACTCTTTCTGTCAGAGCTACAGCTGTTCCATTTGCATTTAGTAGCATGCTGGCTGAAGTCAAATGGGTTCTAGGGGAAGAGGGAGAAAAGAACTATTGAATCCCAGGTTGTACTGGAGGGCATTATGAAAGGGAGATTTATCAATATATGTTCTGACACTGCAAGTAGCCTGATTATACTTCTGTTTTTAAAAGTAGTTCGGAAGTCGGAGTTTGGTTATGGATGTGGTATTCTGGCATTTGCATTCTCAACTACAATGTCAAGCTTAAAATATCTGTAGAGGCTGACGCAAGCCTGGTGAACAGGGGTTGAGGGCATGTCCCCAGACAATGCACATGTTCTACTTTTTTCAAATTTAGTATTTTTATTGATGTATGTTTCAGTGAGTCACATCAACAGTAGTTCATCGGAAGATAAGAAAATTTTTAAATGAACCAGTCACCAGTCTGTGGCCTTTGGGAATACCCTTACCCATCACAAGAAAGAACGCAAATAGAAGACAAATATGTTGAGAGGATAGAATGTGAAGGCTGCAGAGATGCTGGGGTGTCTCCTCTCATGCACAGGGTCACCATTCTCTGTCGGTAGTCGTGTATTCCTGTCACAGGGATAGCGTGACAGATGAGATACCTGCCCTTCATGAATTCATGATTTCAGTGTTATAAACAGGAAAGCTTATACACAAATATGTATAAGAAGAATGCTAAATAGAACATGTGATGGGGATACCAGTCTGGACTTAGGTCTCTTAAAACCTGTTAAGGTGAGACAGACATGTTTTTGTTTTTGCTTTTCAGAATGTAGCGGGATTCATGAAGACTTTCAAATCAGAGGGCATTAGTCTATGGTATACACTGAGAGACATCCATTTTAGCGGTTGTAGAATTGCTCCATGTCAGGTAGTGAAGAAGAATACATTGAGTTGGTGGAGAAAATAGCATTGGAGTACTGAGATGCATTTAGTAGAAGTACCAGCCAAAGAGAACCCGGGTGGGATATTCTCCAAATGAAGGTGGTCCTTGCCCTGGACGTATTAACCTACTCTTGGCTACTCTTCCGTGTGATAAGTGGTGTAAGAGCTCTTACACAGGTAATTTCCTACAAAGGTAGAATACACAGAACTCCCTCTGTATAACTCACTTGGGAATTTTGAACTTTAGTTGTTCCAACCTGAGCTGATGTGAAAAAGGGTAGGAAAAAGCCTTATTTCTTCAGTTCACTAGTTATCATTGGTTTGCTACTTAAAATGTATGAGTTGATGAGGCCAGGACACGCAGTTCTGAGTACTGAACCCATACAGTTTACTGCCCCCATGATCTTATGAAGGATGGATGATTATTGTAACCCACTTGTTATTATTTTCATAAGGATACTGTCTTGGGCCAGCTACAGTCTTGCACTTCCATAATTGAATTTTAGATAGGGATGTGCTGCTGGTTTATATGAAATTTCCACAGGTGCCAGCATGAATCCTGGCTTTAACAAACAATATTTTTAATTGAGATTTTATGTCCTTGCCCCCAAATCAAGCATTTTAATAGGTTCCCAGTTGGAAGAAGTGACTTCCTAACAAGTTATCACACTTGCAGCTTCAGAAAGGTGTTAATTTCTCCACCTCCTGGTGAGAGTCCATCTACTGTGGTGACCCGCCACCTGCATGCACCATAAAATGAGTGTTTGTATTCCATTATGCTCAAAGGGTAGCCTTTACAATTTGCATATTTCATGCAGGATGTGCTGGCCCTGTTCCACCAGAAAGCATAGAGATTGAGAGGTATTAGAAATATTGATTTGTCATTTATAACATGGAAGTGATAGATACAAAGGAAATTTGGATGTTCTCCAGACTTCCAATAACTTGGACATTATTGTATTAAATGGAAGGACTTTCAGTCTAATTAATATGCTCCATCTTTAGGAGAGAAAAAGGGGAGATTGAACCAAGAAATCTGTCATGGTGAAGGAGTGACTTTGTTTTTGAAATATTTACAGGATTTGGATATTCAAGATGGTGACTTACAGAGTCAGGCTTTGCTATATGTTGGAATGTTGGCTATTCATGGTTTTCTATATTTAGGAATCAATGTACTTATAAAAAGGTTGATGCCACCTGAACTCTGTAAATTTATACACATAGTTGATTTGGCCTTTTATTTCCCTGCCATGGAGCCTTAGCAGCAACCATATCATACTTTATAAGCATGTTTGTCTGTGTATGTGCATACATGTGTGTGTGTGTGTGTGTGTGTGTGCATGCACATGTGTGCATGTGTATGGCACAGGATGACTTTGAGTCTCATTATTCAGAGACTGTACCTTGTTTTTATCAGGCAGGGTCCTGACCTGGAACTCACTAAGTAAGCTCTGCTCTTTTGCCAGTGAGACCCAGGCATCTGCCTGTCTTTCCTGAACACTGGAACAACAGGTGAATGCTACCGTAACTTTTGTTTCTAAACATTGAACTCAACCCCATATGATTGCATAGCATGCACTTATATATTTATTCTTCAGAAATTGTATAACAGCCTTGTTCATATCTATCCCCATGCCCTCTCCAACTCTGCTAACCACCTATAACCATATCTTGCTTCCAGTATCAGGTTTTCTTTATTAAAACCATTTTTAAAAATAATCTATTGAGTCTGGTTAATGTGCCCTGTGGGGCCATCTCCTAGGGCATTGCCAACCCTCTGGGTTGGTGTTCTACACTCCGTTTACTCTCAACTGTCACTAAGTCTTTGCCTAACTATCAGTAAGGCCTTAATAGCCTCTTCCCGATTTGTGCTAGAATTTTTTAAGTGACCTGGTTATACAGAGGTCCTTTGCAGGTAACTGCAGTTGGTGTGAGGTCATGAGTGTGATAGCCATGGCATGGCAGAATTTTACAGACAACCCTCACCTGGGGCTCTTATCTTCTTCCTCTTCCACATCACCTGAGTCTTGGTAAAAGAATAGATATGGCTGATCTTTCTGTGACCGAGCACTTACACTGATCCCAACACTTTGAACTGTTATCAGGTTCCAATCAATCTTCTTGGACTCTTCTCACCCTCCTCAGCTTGGCTCTTTGCTGCCTTTCATTATGGGATGATGCTCAAGAAATCATCAATCTTCATTCTGATTCATGTTCCCTTTGTTTTCCAGTGTTCTTCCTTTCCTGCTACTCTATGTGTATCAGTAATGGAGTCTCTTTTTGATTCTTGGTTCCCTATCAAACTCTATCTCCCTAGGTGTCTACTGTGGTTTTATCAAGCTGTTTGGGAAAGGAAGCCGTACTTTTTCACAGCAAGTGTCTTATGTTTGAAAGATTCTTCAGCTTTCCTTTAGCCAAGTCAACCTGTGGTAACGTCTTGAAGGTGAGACAACAGAAATACAAGGTGGAGCTTCACATAAGCGTTGTGAGCTAGAGAGAGTTTTGTGATGGTACCTGAAAATGACACTAGGAAATATGAATGGAGGGTGAAAGGGGAAAAACCTGAGGAGATAGAACATTCTGACACACACAGGTGCAGTAAGACATAACATCATTCAGAAGGAAGATCACTGTGTTCTGAGGGGATTCCAAAAGGCAGATCAGTTTCCTAGAGGAGGGCATTAGAGTGGTTTAGCAGGAGTAGAAGGGAAGAGGGGTGGGGAGACAAGCATCTCTAGTTACTAGGTTATCATAAGGGATCCTCAGGCACTCCTGAACTGCAGGGAAAGCATGCATAATTGGCTATATATTTTAAAAATCTAGAAGAAAGTATTATAAATTTTTCCGCTA